>NW_028270135.1:225000-365000 GCF_056152115.1 Neolamprologus brichardi
TAAATTAATCAATAAATCAGATTTTTGAAATGTGATACATTCCCTTTGTACTTTCCTCAATAAAAAGTATAATTCAACTTGTTCTTTATTACTTTCTGCAAAGGAGGAAATGGAATTGCTGTTTAGTAGACTCTCATATGCTGACTGGATTTCCTTTTAACCAAAAGTAACGTCTGACATTTATGCCCTGTTACAGCAGTGCCTGATCTTACAGAGCCTGCTTTGTTGGTGAAATCTGCTTCGTGCAGGTGTAAACATGGGGCCCTATAATGCAGGAAGAGCAGTCACTGTCATCTCGTGTGCTATTTTTCAAAGAGGAAGTGTTAGAGAACTCAGCGGTACAGCTGACGTTGAAGCTGGAAGTGAAACTGACGTTGTTTCTCAGCAGTCAGTCAGTATTTACGCAGCAGTTGAAGATGGACAAGTTTAAGACTGTTCTGAACATTGCAGGCAAACAGACCAACCTTGGGTTTGGCCTGATAGCTCTGCTGACAGCGGGAGGAGAGCAGATATTCTCTGCAGTGGTATTTAAGTGTCCCTGCAACAAGCTGAACTTTGTCTATGGGTTGGTGTTCCTGCTGGTGCCGGCTCTGGCTCTGCTGCTGCTGGGTTACATCCTCAGTAAGAAAACGTGGAAGCTGCTGACGGGTCTGTGCCAGCATACGGGCAAGCTGTTGTGCTGCAAGAAGCTGGCAGCCGCTGGTGTGGTCCTCTTTCAGATCGGCACCTTTGCGTTTGTTGCGCCTTCTACTTGGATAGCTGTAGCTTTACTCAATGGAAACTACTACGAGTGCGCCATGACAGGTACCAATGTGAGCATTTACAACAAACACGTGTGCAGAGATCCAGACTCTAAGATCCAGTGTGAGAAGGAGCTGCACAGGTTCCCGTGTGGGAAAAGCGTCAGTGTACCTCAGGCTGTCAGAGAAGATGTTCTGCTGAATCTCCGAGCTGAGTCTCAGGTACGTGAAACGCTCTGCTGCTTTTCACACTCGTGTGAAAGAGATCTTTAGATCTGTTTGGGTTTGTTATCTAAAAACTATCAGCAAACTGAACGTTATTTGTTCAATAGAACAGCTGGAGATGCCTGTGGTGTAAATGCTTTGATTCTCATTGGTATTATCATATTTGTAATGTTATTATTTGTGTTACTTAATTCTGCAGCGGTTCCCAGTTGTGTTCATGTTCTCTCAGAGTTACACTCCTGTTTATACAATCTGCTATAATCTGCTTTACCATCAAACGTCATCTGACCCAGTGTTTTATAGGTTTTGGGGGTTTTTCTAGTCATTATTTTGAAATTTGATTTGTGGTTTGGTTGGTGTTGTGTGTGTGTGTGTGTGTGTGTGTTTGTGTGTGTGTTTGTTTAGATTTCACTTCTCAGTTTTCTCAGCATCATAAACAGCTCATTTTTTGTTGTCACCCTGGCATGTCTACATTTGTGTCTTCCACACTAACACTAATGCTGTGTCCCAATTCAGGGTCTGCACGCTTGAAGTACGCGCACTACGCGTACTACGTACGTGCGTACTATAAGTACGAGAAGTGCAGAAGTGAGAGGCTTGTGAAATGGGACGGTATAGCCCTTCGTTGCGCTGTTCAGGTTGCCTAGCAACCATGATACTAACCGCGAGACACGTTACAGCTTTGTGTGACAGAAATGAAGGAGAAAAAATGTTTTGTTAGTCATTCATTTTTGTCATGACATCACTTTGATTAGTTGAGTATCTGAGGCTGAGACCACAGGACTGTAAAACATGATTGTTGGGCTTTATTTCTGTACTGAACAGTCATTTAAGATTAATTAGTAAATAACAATTAGCTCTTGTTGTTCATGAGGCTAAAATCGTCTCACTGTGGTAATGTAAATATAATATGGCCAATATTATAGTTATTGTCAGATTATTATGATATATATATATATATATATATATATATATATATATATATATATACACATATATGTATGTGTGTATATATATATATATATATATATATATACACACATACATATATATATATATATATATATATATATATATGTATGTGTGTATATATATATATATATATATATACATATATGTATGTGTGTATATATATATATATATATATATACACACATACATATATATATATATATATATATATATATATATATATATATACACACATACATATATGTATATATATATATATATATATATATATATACATATACATATATATATATATATATACATATACATATATATATATATATGTATATATATATATATATATATACATATATGTATGTGTGTATATATATATATATATATATATATGTATATGTGTATATATATATATATATATATATATATATACATATATATATATATATATATATATATATATATATATATATATATGTATGTATTAGGCTTTAAAACCAAGTTAATGCTGAAAGTACAAAGATCACTAGTGTCACATAATTTTGCCAACATGTGGCCAACAGCAATGTTTTAATGTTCTTCATTATTAAACATTCGCACATGAATAAGTGACGTCATATTCAGTACTTACTTTTGACAGTTCACTCTTGGCCGCTCCCTTCTGCCGTATTTTGCGGCAAAATTATCCACACCCACCACTGCGCTATGAATTGTGGGATATATGGGACCACGAAGCGTGCACCGCACCACGCTTGATATTTGGGGAAATCGACGGCGCATTTGGAGTACACTTCGAATTGGGACAGCCGTCGTCGCGTGGCGGTGACGTAATCACACTTAAAATGCGTACTTCAAGCGTGCAGACCCTGAATTGGGACACAGCATAAGTCTGCATGACTGTGACACTTGCTTACTTGGGTTTAACAGTCAGGGGTGTCCAACTCCAGGCCTCGAGGGCCGGTGTCCTGCAGGGTTTAGGTCTCACCCTGGGTCAGCACTCCTGAGTCAAAAGATTAGTTCATTACCAGCCTCTGGAGAACTTCAGGACATGTTGAGGAGGTCATTTAGCCATTTAGATCAGCTGTGATGGATCAAGGACACGTCTAAAACCTGCAGGACACCGTGCAGTAAGCTAACACAGATGCTTCTTTCACTCCTCTTTCAAACCATCTGTCTTCTCTGTCCAAAATGTGAGCATTGGCATCCTCAAAAGAATGACCTTTGACCTGTAGTCAAATTCTGCTTATATTTCAACTGTAACACAGAATTTCAAATGCTTCAGTTATTTAGTGGTATTAACAAAAACACTGCTATCCCTGCTTGTGAAATGAGTTATACTGTGACAGTGGAAAGTAGCTTTCTCAGGTGAATTAAACCTGCTAACAGTTGTTAGCTGAGGACTGGCTAACGTCTGCTAAATCAGACCAGACAGGGGGGGCACAGTATGAAAAGGGGGGGGGGGGGGGGGGACAAAACGCTGTGCCTACATGTCTGTGAAGGTTCTCAGTCATCCAGGTCATCGTAGTCAAAGGAGCTTGCAAAGAAAAGCGTCTGGACTTCTTTAAGTTACTTGAAGACGTTTCACCTCTCATCCGAGAGGCTTCTTCAGTTCTAAGGTCAAATGGTGGGGAGTCCCAGATATAACCCTAGTGGGAGTGTCCCCCCACAGAGGGACAAAAGCATAAACTCAGCCACTTATAACATTGCAAAACACCTTGCTACCATCCTTGCTCCTCTCGTGGGGAACACCCCACACCACATCAAGAACTCCACCGACTTCACTGACAAGGTCCAGAAACTTACCCTGGATCCAGATGAAACCATAGTGTCCTTTGATGTAGTCTCTCTCTTCACGTGCATACCCACCACGGAGGCAGTGGAGACTGTCAGAAAACGACTACAAGAAGACAACTCCTTGGAGGACAGGACCAACTTCACACCCGATCAGATTTGCACACTGTTAGACCTCTGCCTCACCACCACATATTTCAAATACAACGAAGGCTATTACAGACAAAAACATGGCTGTGCCATGGGCTCCCCCGTGTCACCTTTTGTAGCCAACCTTTACATGGAGGAAGTGGAAAGGAAAGCTCTTGGCTCTTTCAAAGGAGGAGTACCCAGCCACTGGTACAGATATGTAGACGACACCTGGGTCAAAATCAAGACACAAGAAGTGGAATCCTTCACTGCGCACATCAATGCTGTGGATAAAAACATCAAGTTCACCAGGGAAGACACGAAGGAGAACTGTTTGCCTTTCCTGGACTGCGCTGTGCACATTGAAGAGAATGGCAACCTCAACATCGAAGTTTACCGGAAGCCCACACACACGGACCAGTACCTCCTGTTTGACTCCCATCACCCTCTGGAACACAAACTTGGAGTAATCAGGACCCTACACCACCGGGCAGAACATGTTCCCTCTAAGCCTGAAGGGAAAAAGAAGGAACACACACATGTAAAGGAAGCACTCAAAACGTGCGGCTATCCTAAATGGGCGTTCTTAAAGTCAGCAAAGAGGCACAGAAAAGAAGATCAGACACCAGCGAGGGAGGATAAGAAGGACAGGCGCAACAACATTGTCATCCCCTATGTAGCCGGTGTATCAGAGAAACTCAGGAGGGTTTTCTCCAAGCATGACATCCCGGTGCATTTCAGACCCAGCAACACACTCAGACAAAAACTGGTTCACCCGAAAGACAAAACGCCAAAACACAGACTTAACAATGTGGTGTATGCCGTACAGTGCAGCGAGGAATGCCCAGACCTCTACATTGGAGAGACCAAACAGCCACTTCACAAGCGCATGGCACAACACAGAAGAGCCACCTCCACAGGACAAGACTCAGCTGTCCATCTGCATCTAAAGGTCAAAGGTCACTCTTTCGAGGATGCCAATGTTCACATTTTGGACAGAGAGGACAGATGGTTTGAAAGAGGAGTGAAAGAAGCATCTATGTCCACTGTGAGCGACCATCTTTGAACAGAGGCGGTGGTTTACGACACCAACTCTCTGCCATCTATAATCCAGTTTTGAGTTCCCTCCCCAGACGCCTTAACGCCCACTCACATCCTGGGCCATCTGACCTCAGGAATTTGCATGATAAGGTGGGGCCAGGTTTCACAATGAACTCATCCGAAACTCTGGCTGATTGGGACCCACACCCAGTTCCACACCTTGGCTCAGGCGATTAGAGGATCATCAGGGGGTCCTTTTGTCCCTCTGTGGGGGGAAACTCCCACTAGGGTTATATCTGGGACTCCCCACCATTTGACCTTAGAACTGAAGAAGCCTCTCGGATGAGAGGTGAAACGTCTTCAAGTAACTTAAAGAAGTCCAGACGCTTTTCTTTGCAAGCTCCTTTGACGGCTGTGCCTACAGAAACGCAAAGCAGGAGATGAAGCATCGCTGAATATGTTTCCAAACCAACTTCATTCTGAGCCAAAGAAAATATGATGAAGCAAATCTTCCCTTTGGCTTCACCTGCACAGGTGCAGAGGTAGGTCTCCCTGCAGGACTGGTTTTCCCTGTCAGGAGCAGCGCTGGACTGTTTAAATCACAGACAAACAGGATCCTACAGCTTTTTATGTTTTTAAACCCATTTTTTTAACAGATGGTTTTTGTTCCGATCCCTGGCTGCTCCAGTCTGCGTGCCAAATATTCTCGGGCAAGATGCTAAACCAAGTGGCTCTGTGATGCTTCCTGTATGAATGTGTGTGAATGTCAGACAGTAAGTAGGTTGTATATGTTGTGTTCAGCTAGAGCAGAAATGTGCTACAGCAGAACCAGTCAAGTTACCGTTTCAGCAGGTTGAGACTTTTATTACATGATTAGTCTGGATCATCATTTTACTGGATCACAATGGTTTGCATGATGAGTTTAGTGGATCATGTTGAGTTTAATGAGTGTTTTTGTGCTTATCAGTGAATTAAAGGTGTAACAGTATAAACACAACACACATAGAAATGTGATATTTAAAGACAAAATGTGCCAGAGTTGTGTTTTCATTTGTAGCCGTTCACCTGAAGAGCTTCAGAAACGATGTTATTTTTTTGTGTGTGACTAAACGGTTAAACTGCTTTTATTACCTGTTCACTATTTACTATAAATACTGTCCGCAGATTCTCGGTTGGCTGCTCATCGCTCTCATCATGTTGACGAACCTGCTGCTCACCTGTGTGGCTCGGTGCTCCTCCCCTGTTAGCTACCTGCAGCTGCAGTTCTGGAAGGCGTACGTGTACGAGGAGAGCACTCTACTCGACTCCTACACGGCTAAGCACGCCAAAGCGTTTGCTGAGAGAAACCTGAAGAGCTTCTTTGAAAAGACACCACCTGAAAATGTCCTCACACCCTCCAACCGAGACTGGCAGAAGATCTCCTCTCTCTACAAGTTCACCAGCAAAGATACCTACTACAGCACTTTGCACCGATACGTGGAGAACTGCCAGGAGACTGACAGCGGCATGATGAGGATGGCTTCAGTCAAGTCAAACGAGTCGTTAGAAGCTAACCCAGCTGTTCTTAATTTTGTAGATGATGGGAGAATGCCACTGTGAGTCACAATAACCCACATTAAACTGTAAAAGGTGTTAACTTCGTAATTTTGAAGAATAAATGAAATATGCATGAAATAATCATTTGTATGCTTAATATTGTAGTTGCAGTGAAGGATAGTGTGCAGCAACTTTTTATTCTTTTGTATTTTGTTATGTCAGTCTTTAGTTTTTAACTCCATGTTCTGTTTGTTGTCTGATCCGAGTCTTTCATCCTGTGTGACGTTTTTTGTGTCTGCATTCACCTGCGTTCCCACAGTACCTCCTATATTCTGTTAATAAGCTCTTTGCTTTGACCTGCAGAAGTTTAAAGAAGTTTAAAGCAGATGAACTCTATTCTAACACTTTGTATCACTGTGAACATAAAAGGACGGCTGTTAAGACCTTTTAAGTCCCGCAGGAGTCGACATTTAGACTTCTGCAAGAAATTTATTCAATTCAATTCAATTCAATTTTATTTATATAGCGCCAAATCACAACAAAAGTCGCCTCAAGGTGCTTCATAGATACAGAGAAATACCCAACAATCATATGACCCCCTATGAGCAGCACTTTGGCGACAGTGGGAAGGAAAAACTCCCTTTTAACAGGAAGAAACCTCCGGCAGAACCAGGCTCAGGGAGGGGCGGGGCCATCTGCTGTGATTGGTTGGGGTGAGAGAAGGAAGACAGGATAAAGACATGCTGTGGAAGAGAGACAGAGGTTAATAACAGATATGATTCAATGCAGAGAGGTCTGTTAATACATAGTGAGTGAGAAAGGTGACTGGAAAGGAAAAACTCAATGCATCATGGGAATCCCCCGGCAGCCTACATCTATTGCAGCATAACTAAGGGAGGATTCAGGGTCACCTGGTCCAGCCCTAACTATATGCTTTAGCAAAAAGGAAAGTTTGAAGCCTAATCTTGAAAGTAGAGATAGTGTCTGTCTCCTGAATCCAAACTGGAAGCTGGTTCCACAGAAGAGGGGCTTGAAAACTGAAGGCTCTCTTTATGTCCTAACTTAGTAACTAGGAACGTGTTTTTTCCCCAGGCTGCAATCTTCCATGCCGTTCAAGTTGTTGTGGTATGCATCGAGCAGATGTGTAGTTAAATGTGTACGTCAGGTTATGTAGAAGGTTGCAACGCAGAGCTAAACGGGGTTCTGGTTCTGGTGTTCTTTATTTGTCACGTGCATAGTTACTCATATGGAAAAGAAATAGAAGAAACTTATAAAAGACTTGCATCAGATGTGGCCGACTTCATACAGTGAATCACAGAAGGCTGATATGATTCACTCATGAAAGTGGCCACTTTCATATATTGTTTTAGTATCCAAAACATACAAGTTTCACACACGACAGATACAAACTTTATAAGATTTATATCTTTTCCATGTGGGTGTTCAAGTACAACATGATGTTATGATGTAGATCTGATGCAGACATTGAATTAATGTGTTACGCTTGTCTCTCCTTAACAACGTGACATCACATCTCCGTCACATTAAAACAGTGCGCTCTGGCACCGTTGTTTTATAGACGTCATATGAACGAGAACAGGCAAACGTTTCCTTTTCACTGATTATTTTGTTGAGTGATTAAAGGTTTACCTCTGATTACAACAGCGAGAGAGTAAAAGGTCTTAACATCCAGCCTCTTAAGGTTACAGTGACACAACGTGTTTGAACAGTTTCTCTATATGTGCTTTTACTGATAGTAAATCAGCTTTATTCTTAATCACAGATATAATCAAAGTAAGTCGAATTAATGTGATGGATGAGAAATGCAGTTTGAGTGATTAATATCTGACCTTTTCCTGTGACGGGTTTGTGTGTGAGTGTTTGGTCAGAACAACTAAACAAATATCCAGAGACAGTATTTTAATAATGATTTAATAAAAGAAATCAAGCTGAGTATATTATGACTGAAAAAACAAGTAAAACAGTGTTAACTGAGTGAAACATGAATTCATTTGTGGCTGAATGTTCATGTGTGATGGAATCAACAATAAAATCTGTTCAACACAGAAGCAAATGTAATAAAGTGATTTTAAAGCTTAAACTTTGTTGTCAATCCTACATGTGAAACAGTCAGAGAAGCGAGGACGGTTGATGGACATCAGCTGTTTTCCTCTGTGAAGAAAACACGTCGAACTTTGTATTTGTAAATGTTGGAGTCCTGGACACACAACTCACACACTTGTGTTGTCACTGTTTGTCTCGCTGTAAACATCTCAGATCCTGCATGTTGAGTCCAACAGAAAATCCCACATGTTGACATGCAGCGTTCAGAAAATAATGATGTTCAGTGTTTGGACAGGTTCTCTCCTGCTGTGCGCTCGAACTGCGTTTTACAATCTGTCTATGAGCATGTTTTTAGTGCTTCATATAAGTCCGTACTTTCTATCTGAACGTCCCAAACATTCACGCTCAGATTGCTGAGAAACTTGTGGTTAGTATGCAGCTTGTGGTGGCTGTCTGTGAGGGTTTCTCTCTATTTTTAGAGGCTCTGCTTCACAATATAAAGTGTTGTGAAGTGACGGAGCTGTAAAAGCTGAATCAAACACGTGAACCAGCTAACTGAAACTGTAATTTATTTCCTGTTGCTGTCAAAGCACGAAGGGTAGTGGCTTCATTTGCAGAAGTTCATGTTTTTACTGAGTGACTGAGCACAACGTGTTTATGAAGTCACGCAGCATCGATTAGCAGCTGCTAGCAGAAGGATCGTGACCCGAGGGTTTCATGATGCACCTCTGTAGACTGACCTCTGGTCCAGTTTATATGGAGCTCAGTTATTGATTAGGCACTGAGAGTGTCAGGGTGAAGGGGCCGTCTATACATGTACCTATTAGAAGATACTCCCTCTACTCGGATTCACACAGATCACATTTATTGACACGTTGTTTGAAAGAAGACGAGTTCAGCAGCGGCTGAAAGAGAAAGATGGATGTTCTGACGCCACCACTATACTCACTAACATCCTGTGCAACCTTCTCTGAATAAAGATGAAAATAAACTGAATAAGAATGGGAAAAGATAAGAATACAGATGAATACAAGTTCAATTTTAAAGTTTGAATAGTTCCTGCAGCTGAAAGTATGTGGAAGTGGTCAGAGTTGGAGGTCGATTAGGTCGCATGTGGCTTTTTTCTTTTGTTACGGATTCAAATATTGGAGGTTGGATACAAGAGGAAAACCAAAAATAACCACACTGGTCCGGCCGGGTCAAGTCAAACGATGATTTAATGAACACACACGTGGGAGATGGACACCATACAGCAGACAGCATCAGATCTCAAAATGGTGGAGCCTTGATCAAACTCTTATAGCCTCTAGTGGCCCCCACCTAATCATAAAAGCCTAAACATTCACATTCTTTCTCACACAGCGCCTAAGCTACGACCTTGCCTCCCTGTTTATCTGCTCCTGATGAGATGGGGCAGTATGCTCTGTTCTCTTCTAATCAGACAAATGAGACGATGACTTTCTGTGAACAGTATTTCTTATAACTCAGCAGTATAATGCATCATAAAACAATATCATTCATTCACAATAAATCAGCAGTCTAATGTAATGCAGATCAGTTTAACAAATGTAATAGTTATCACCTTCTTCTAATTCAGGAGCATAATGCAAACTAAAACTACACAATAATTCACAATCTTTAGTTAGGGTCTAACATGGCATAAAGTAATATCATAATCCGACACTTTCTATCCAAACACATAAAAGATTGCTTTAAAAAGTTTAATGTTTTAGGAAACTTGGTTTTTCTGGAGTTTCCTATATTACCAGATATATTTGCTCTTCTTTCACATGCATATGAATCCATGGCTTTAATATGATGTCGTCCTATCTCTGCAGCTATAACAGCTTCAGCTCTTCTGGGAGTGTGTCTATGGGAATTTTTCACCGTCTTCCTGAACTGCATTTGTGAGGTCAAATACTTGTTGGATGTTGAATGAGACTGTGTGGCTCGCAGTCTCTATTCTGTTTCATCCCAAAGGTATTTCAAAGTGTTGAGGCCAGAACTCTGTGCAGGCCAGTCAACGTCTTCCACACCAGGCTCACTCATTCATGTCTTTAACAGGCATCAGGACGGGGATACTCCCAGACGTTCCCAATTTTGTGGGAACTTTGTGTGAAATTGTCCAAAGTTTCTTGGTATGTTGAACCATTAATTCAATTCAATTTTATTTATATAGCGCCAAATCACAACAAAAGTCGCCTCAAGGTGCTTCATAGATACAGAGAAAAACCCAACAATCATATGACCCCCTATGAGCAGCACTTTGGTGACAGTGGGAAGGAAAAACTCCCTTTTAACAGGAAGAAACCTCCAGCAGAACCAGGCTCAGGGAGGGGCAGCCATCTGCTGCGACCGGTTGGGGTGAGAGAAGGAAGACAGGATAAAGACATGCTGTGGAAGAGAGACAGAGGTTAATAACAGATATGATTCAATACAGGGAGGTCTGTTAATACATAGTGAGCGAGAAAGGTGACTGGAAAGGAAAAACTCAATGCATCATGGGAATCCCCCAGCAGCCTACATCTATTGCAGCATAACTAAGGGAGGATTCAGGGTCACCTGGTCCAGCCCTAACTATATGCTTTAGCAAAAAGGAAAGTTTTAAGCCTAATCTTGAAAGTAGAGATAGTGTCTGTCTCCTGAATCCAAACTGGAAGCTGGTTCCACAGAAGAGGGGCCTGAAAACTGAAGGCTCTCCCTCCCATTCTACTTTTAAATACTCTAGGAACAACAAGTAGGCCTGCAGAGCGAAAGCGAAGTGCTCTAATAGGGTGATATGGTACTACAAGGTCATTAAGATAAGATGGGGCCTGATTATTTAAGACCTTGTATGTGAGGAGCAGGATTTTGAATTCTGGATTTAACAGGAAGCCAATGAAGGGAAGCCAAAACTGGAGAAATCAGCTCTCTCTTTCTAGTCCCTGTCAGGACTCTTGCTGCAGCATTTTGGATTAGCTGAAGGCTTTTCGGGGAGTTTTTAGGACTTCCTGATAATAATGAATTACAGTTGTCCAGCCTGGAAGTAATAAATGCATGAACTAGTTTTTCAGCGTCACTCTGAGACAGGATATTTCTAACTTTAGAGATGTTGCACAAATGGAAGAACGCAGTCTTACATATTTGTTTAATATGTGCATTGAAGGACATATCCTGGTCAAAAATGACTCCAAGGTTCCTCACAGTGTTACTGGAGGCCAAGGTAATGCCATCCAGAGTAAGAATCTGGTTAGATACCATATTTCTAAGCTTTTCAGCGCCGAGTACAATGACCTCAGTTTTATCTGAATTAAGAAGCAGAAAGTTAGCGGCCATCCAAGTCTTTATGTCTTTAAGACATTCCTGCAGTTTAACTCATTGGTGTGTGTTATCTGGCTTCATGGACAGATAGAGCTGGGTGTCATCAGCATAGCAGTGTAAATGTATGCTATGTCTTCTAATGATGCTGCCTAGGGGAAGCATGTATAATGTAAACAGAATTGGTCCTAGCACTGAACCCTGTGGAACTCCATAATTAACCTCAGTGTGTGAAGAGGACTCTCCATTTACATACACAAACTGGAGTCTATTAGATAGATATGATACAAACCACTGCAGTGCAATACCTGTAATACCTACAGCATGTTCTAATCGCTCTAACAGGATATTATGGTCAACAGTATCGAATGCTGCACTAAGGTCAAGAAGGACAAGCACAGAGATGAGTCCACTGTCAGAGGCCATAAGAAGATCATTTGTAACCTTCACTAAAGCTGTTTCTGTGCTGTGATGAACTCTGAAACCTGACTGAAACTCTTCAAATAAACCATTCCTCTGCAGATGATCTGTTAGCTGTTTGACAACTACTCTTTCAAGGATTTTTGATATGAAAGGAAGGTTGGAGATTGGCCTATAATTAGCTAAGACTGCTGGGTCTAGAGATGGCTTTTTGAGTAAAGGTTTAACTGCAGCCACCTTGAAGGCCTGTGGTACATAGCCGATTATTAGAGATAGGTTGATCATATTTAAGATCGAAGAATTAATCAATGGCAGGACTTCTTTGAGCAGTTTTGTAGGAATGGGGTCTAAAAGACACGTTGATGGTTTGGAGGAAGTAATTATTGAAGTTAACTCAGAAAGATCGATTGGAGAAAAAGAGTCTAACTTAACATCAATGGTACTAAGAGTAGCTGTAGATAATATTACATCTGTGGGATGATTATTGGTAATTTTTTCTCTAATGATAAAAATTTTATTTGTGAAGAAGTTCATGAAGTCATCACTAGTTAACGTTAAAGGGATGGTTGGCTCAACAGAGCTCTAACTGTCAGCCTGGCTACAGTGAGAAACCTACACAGCAAATCCAGCATGTCCAAATTAACACTGTCAGATTTGATTTCAACACTTTTAAAGTGTCTATATGGGTCCACACAGAGAGTGTTAATTTAACTCTTTTTGGAGAGTTGGTATGTTAACTCTGATTTAGTGTTAAACACCAAATCTCTCTGGAGTTGATAATTTAACACTTACTAATGCTAACTAGGTGCTAAGAGTTTATATATTAACTCTCAAAGAGTATTTTAGTTTAACTACGTAAGAGTTATCTTCTAATTAATTCTAAAAAGCGGGAATTTTACTGTTCTGAACTTCTAGAAATTTCTTTTGGAAATAAACATTTACTAAAAAGACGCAATGGTTTTTGAAAAACATTTATTCTGAACTGTGCACCACAATTTCAAAACATTTTCTGAAAGATGTAACAGTGTACATGTTCTCACTTTCATTAGAGTTTTGTTTATCAAAAGGTCCGACATAGGTGAGCTGGTAAATGCAAATAACAGCATTCTCATCACTTATTTCTTCAATACAACATGCATGTCCTTCATTCATCACTTTGTGGAACTTCAACGCACTTCTGCTCTCCCCCATATTCCATCTTCACAAGCATATCCTATGTGGAGATTGAATAAAAATTAGCTGACACTAATTAATGGCACAAATCAATTGCAGCACAGTAAAAAAAAAGGAATCCTTTTTGAGCCATTACTTGTGTAAAGTATTTTCCCAAAAGACAAGGACACAGGCAACAGGTAATACTGAACTAAATGTAAAACCTCAACCTTTTTCATTTTTACCTAAACCGTGTGCACAAAACTCTGGAGGGATCTAAACGCTAACGTAGAACCAGTCAGGACGTCTGCTACTGCTGTTTGCTCGTTTTTTTTATAGGAGATCGTTTTCAGGCTTCAAGTAGCACCATTATACCAACATTTCACATTCTAGACATTGTTTTAAGTGTATTTGACCAAGAAATTTGACTGAAAATTCACATGCAAGCTTTTTTTCAAGGCTGTGGTATTTGCCCGCAAACAATACCTTTCAGCTAGCTAAAACAGAATATTATGCTATCAGCGAGCAACATGGCTAATGTACGGTGGCTGGGAAGTGCAAATCGCAACAAATTAAAAAACCACAACAAATTAAAAACCCGCAACAAATTAAAAAAACCCACAACAAATTACAAAAACCCGCAACAAATTACAAAAACCCACAACAAATTAAAAAACCTCACAACAAATTACAAAAACCCGCAACAAATTACAAAAACCCACAACAAATTAAAAAAACCCGCAACAAATTAAAAAAACCCGCAACAAATTACAAAAACCCACAACAAATTACAAAAACCCCACAACAAATTACAAAAACCCGCAACAAATTAAAAAAACCCACAACAAATTACAAAAACCCGCAACAAATTACAAAACCCCACAACAAATTACAAAAACCCCACAACAAATTACAAAAACCCACAACAAATTAAAAAACCCCACAACAAATTACAAAAACCCACAACAAATTACAAAAACCCGCAACAAATTACAAAACCCCACAACAAATTAAAAAACCCCACAACAAATTACAAAAACCCACAACAAATTAAAAATCCTTGACGGAAAGGGATTGTCTGAAATACCGGAAGTGCCGCAACGATTAGCCTAATAGGGCTTTTGGAGCGTGATGTCACGGGAGGGGGCGTGGCCATGATTTTTGGTTGAGGCGCCATGTTTCTGGACCAAACAAAGCGCTAGCGAAAGAGGAGCGAATGTACACAGATAACACAGAAAATGGTTTATCTTTTCATTCTTTCCCCACCTGGAAGCAACATGAGGCAGCTCTTGTATGGGATGTTACCAAAAGAAGGCGTCTAGTCTGGATAGCAGCTGTGAGGCGAGCTGATATCTCTTCTCTTCCATCTCCAAATATCTGTTGGTGTGCTCCAGACATTTTCATTCCGGTAAGTTATAGATATGTTCATATCACTCTTTATCCGGTCTTTAAGTCTGACGTCACTAGCTGGTCTGGGGTCTAACGCTGCTGCAGGTCCATAAATCACTGAGAGTTGAAAAACTATCTAAAGTCTTTCATCTGTAATAAAATGATCAGCGTTCTGCTCTACCATGTGTAACAATTGAGTTTATCATCCAGGCAACCATGAAAACAAAACGGAAGTTATGACATTTATCAGAGTTAGAAATTAGCAGGAAGTTAGCTCGCTAGCTTCCATCTAAATGAGGGATTTTGGAAACAAATTCAAACGTACAGCTCTGCTATCACTTCCAACATAAATGAAGACAGAAAACTAAACAGCAGTGACGTTTGTAGGGTACTGTGAGTAAAATGTGTTTGATTTTCTCTTGAACATTCAAATTAGTGCAATCATAAATTCATTCATGAGGGGCAAATTACAGTGAGAACATGTGGAGGCTCTGGCTAAGTTCACACTGCACGCGAAAGCGCATCAAATCCGACTTTTTTTACCCTATGCGACCCACATCCAATCATGGTATGACAGTGTAAAAACAGCACAAATCCGATATTTTCAAATCCGATCTGGGTCACTTTCGTATGTGGTACTGAATCCGATACATATCTGATGTTTTAGAAAGCAATTGCTGTTTTAATGGTCATGTCGCATTAAATCTGTCTTTTATGTCACTGACACAAAACATATGCCAATTATCAGCGCTGGAGAAGCGCCCGAGAAGACATTGAGAACACTTGAGCGCTTTGTGTCCATCCCATGTAGATGTTAGTGAAACTGTTGGGAAGATAATGTGAACATTTATTTATACTGTATAATCTGCGGATTCTGACAGAAATCTGCAACTATCCTTTGAAGCACCGCTCCTCTCTAAAACAGCAATAAGGATAATTATTAGGCCATATGTAAATAACAAAATAACTTAAAGCAAAATTGGAGAACGCAAAGTCTGAAACAAGTCTTTATATTAAGGGCCATCAGTCAAACAATACTGTTTGGTCTGGGTCTGAACAGAGCGTGTTGTGTGTGACGTCTGCTTTTGCACATGCGGGCCACTTTGAGGGTTCACAAAGGAGCGCTTTTGCTGTCACATTTTATTTGTAGTGTGAACAAGCAGACACAAAAAATCAGATTTAAATATAAAAATCGGAATTGAGCATTAAATGGTAAATGGACTGATTCTTATATAGCGCTTTTCTACTCTCCCGGAGTACTCAAAGCGCTCTATACAACATGCCACATTCACCCAGTCACACCCATTCTCACAAGCACTTTATCTATACTTAGTGCTTTTTCTAACTACATTCACACACATTCATACTCCGATGGACGCATCGGAGAGCAACTTGGGGTTAGTATCTTGCCCAAGGATACTTGGCATGCCGACTGGAGGAGCCTGGGATCGAACCTCCAACCTTCCGATCAGTAGGTGACCTGCTCTACCTCCTGAGCTACAGCCACCCTGCATTAAGACCTGCAGTGTGAACGTAGCCATAGTGAGTTCAGTGCACTGATGTGACATTGTCCTGAAGGATTTAGTTATTCTCAATGGTTAAAGAAATTGCAATTATTTATTCATATTTATTATAAATAATCCTAATTACATATCTTGCTTCCATGTTTGTGTCCTGTGTCACAAAAAATACATTTTTTACTATAATACATTGATTAATGACCTGCAGAATCTCCTTATCATATTACGTGTCCATAATTGTCACCTAGTCTTTATGCTTTCTCCATCTTGAAAGTGATGACATCCTTGCATTACATACTTTAGGTTCATTTTCTGAAGGCAGGTTTCTGAGAGAGAACAGGCAGATTTGGAATATAACATGCAACGTTCTATAGATGGATACATAAAAAAAATGAAAAATTACATGTATGTGCTAAGTTTCTAAATACTTTGTTACATTTATGATAAATGGATTTGAAAGTAGATAAAACACATTTATGTCGGCCTTGGCTCATTAGAGTCCTTGTCTTTAAATTAACTTTGTATGTTTCAGGTACTGCACTCTCAAAGACTGAATGAACCAGCATTGCAGCCATGGGTCACTGTGAGCATCACAGGGAAGGTTAAAGCCGCCCACTGCACCTGTAAGGCCGGAGTCGTGGAGACCTGCAGCCATGTCACTACTCTTCTGTTTAAAGTAGAAGCAGCAGTGCGAATCCGTGACACAAGGACTGTTACAGATGAACCTGCATACCGGGTTTTGCTGGGTAAATTGACCAAGATACAGCCAGAGGTTGGCCATAAGATAGACCTCTCCTCTTCAGCTGCCCAAAAACTGCTCTGGATCAAAACATAAACAGACCATCCATATTGAAAGGTAAAAGGAGCCGTCCCCAAAAACGAAGAATACCACCTGCTAATGTGGAGGAGTTGTCACTGCTATTGGATACTTTGCTGGAACACAGTAAAGCTGTGGGTTGTGGGAATGACCCATAATGTTTTATATATGGGTCTAGATTTATGCCTGTAGTGCACTGCCATGTAAAGAATTTGCATTTACTGAATATGTACTGACTGAGTACCACTGTTCAAAAGTTCAATAAAGAAACAATGTAATTTTTACCTCTTTTATTATAGAACATCACATCAGTTACAATGTAGAATCCATGTCATTTATAGTTTATAAAAGACAAAATGTTTACACAAAATCATGACAGCATTTACAAGATATCACCCACTACTAACATTACTTTATTTACTATCAATTACTTCAATTTATCTTTTGAAAAATTACCACTATCTATACAGCACAAGACTTAATATTTAACTGGAGCAAATTTCACTTTTCCCTGGTTTTACTACCACACTGTTCACCAAAACGGCAGCAAACCTTCACCATCTTATCCAGAAGGGTCACCTCTTCACCCTCACATGGAAGAAGTAATCTGATTGGCATGGTGGTATGTTTGAAGCAGGTCCCTTGTGTAGCGCTGGAACCCAGTCACGATGTTTCATCCATTTCATAAGGTTGGTTTGCCTGCAATAATGCCACACAATTAGCAAGTCTATAAATAGAATGGTTTTTTTTTTTTCTAATTTGATATGACCTCAGAGTGCATCGAAAACAAAACTAATAGGCTATCTGGTCTTTAAGTGATGGCGTGACGAATCCTGCTTAGTCCTACACTTAAAGTAGTCTGCGTTTAATATGGGTTTTGTGTTGTTAACATGTTTAATGTTTTGTATTGTCTTCTCTTTAATCTCAAAAAGCTCCTAAAAGCAGTCAGTGATCACTGTTGGCCTCCCTCTGCTTTTATCACCACTAATCATTTGAAAGCTCAGTTTTTAAAACCTTACGATGTAGCTACAGCCCAGCCCATGCAGCAGTATATGAATGACTAATCCTATTCATCCTTGTGGATGAATTATCTCAGTTGTTCTCCTGGCTGAAGTTTGGTCCGTTTACAGCAACCTGCCATGAGATTATTTGTTCCAGACCACCGAGAATCCTCACGATAACTTTTATCAAGTGGAAAAAAGTTAGCCTGTTTATATTATGCTAACATAGCTGTGTCGCTAGCGGTCACGTAGCACATGTTATATACCAGCTAGCCAACCTTCAGTAACCCTAGAAAACGTCACTGCTGTTTAGTTTTCTGTCTTCATTTATGTTGGAAGTGATAGCAGAGCTGTACGTTTGAATTTGTTTCCAAAATCCCTCATTTAGATGGAAGCTAGCGAGCTAACTTCCTGCTAATTTCTAACTCTGATAAATGTCATAACTTCCGTTTTGTTTTCATGGTTGCCTGGATGATAAACTCAATTGTTACACATGGTAGAGCAGAACGCTGATCATTTTATTACAGATGAAAGACTTTAGATAGTTTTTCAACTCTCAGTGATTTATGGACCTGCAGCAGCGTTAGACCCCAGACCAGCTAGTGACGTCAGACTTAAAGACCGGATAAAGAGTGATATGAACATATCTATAACTTACCGGAATGAAAATGTCTGGAGCACACCAACAGATATTTGGAGATGGAAGAGAAGAGATATCAGCTCGCCTCACAGCTGCTATCCAGACTAGACGCCTTCTTTTGGTAACATCCCATACAAGAGCTGCCTCATGTTGCTTCCAGGTGGGGAAAGAATGAAAAGATAAACCATTTTCTGTGTTATCTGTGTACATTCGCTCCTCTTTCGCTAGCGCTTTGTTTGGTCCAGAAACATGGCGCCTCAACCAAAAATCATGGCCACGCCCCCTCCCGTGACATCACGCTCCAAAAGCCCTATTAGGCTAATCGTTGCGGCACTTCCGGTATTTCAGACAATCCCTTTCCGTCAAGGATTTTTAATTTGTTGTGGGTTTTTGTAATTTGTTGTGGATTTTTGTAATTTGTTGTGGGTTTTTGTAATTTGTTGTGGGGTTTTTTAATTTGTTGTGGGTTTTTGTAATTTGTTGTGGGTTTTTGTAATTTGTTGTGGGGTTTTTTAATTTGTTGTGGGTTTTTGTAATTTGTTGTGGGGTTTTTTAATTTGTTGTGGGTTTTTGTAATTTGTTGTGGGTTTTTGTAATTTGTTGCGGGTTTTTTTAATTTGTTGCGGGTTTTTAATTTGTTGTGGTTTTTTAATTTGTTGCGATTTGCACTTCCCAGCCACCGTACTAATGCCTTTCAGCTAGCTAAAACAGAATATTATGCTATCAGCGAGCAACATGGCTAATGCCTTTCACACAGCGTTGTCTCAACTCCAAAGAGCCACAGAAGTAAAAGCTAATAATAATAATTGAAACAATCTTTGAAAAAATGACTTACCAAGCATGGCAAACAACTCAAATATGTAGAGCAAAATGTTCTGAAACGGCTTCACTTCAGCTTCAATTGGAGCCGTGCTGGGGGCGGAGTCTGTGAATTTACTCAATTGACCCTGTGCACGAGAAAATGCTAACTTCCTGGTTTGAGACCGGATGTGGGGTTGTACATTTCCGGTATCTTTACTTTGCGGTCAATCGCTACTGCAAAGATATTCTCCAAAATCATGTCCAAAACTCGAAAACGGAAAGATCGCGTTAAGTTACAAAGAGGAGAAGGTGGGAACACTCACCACTGTTGTGTCATAAAAATCTAATGATCAATTATGACGTTTAAAGAGTTTAGATCGATCAGTTGTTTACATCACTCAACACAAGCAGAACTGCATTACTGCATGCAGAAGACACATCGTCCACATTCAGAAGCACATCTCTGTATAGTGACTGGTCTTATGATTTAAACAGGCAAATGTTCAGCATTCACACTACAGGTGAAGAATAGTCAAACCAGGTGTTTCCCCCATTATGTCGATATCAGCTATTCAAGTACACACCTACACAGCATGTTAACGAACCGTGAAAAAAAGCCACACAAAAAATGAATGATTGCTGGTAACGGTTTCTACACATTAGTATTTATGAAGGGTATGTTGTGACTTACCTTAAAAATTACAGCGGTCCCTCGCTATAACGCGGTTCACCTTTCACCTGGCTGTGAGATTTTTTCGTGCAAGTTTGCATGCTTATTTTTTTACATCACATTGTCCTGCGTTCTGATCGCTGCAGACGATCTCCTCCGTGACGTCTCTCCTGTACAATACAGAATCGCTGCATCGATCGCTAGCAGTGAGACTCTGAAGTGCAGTACTGTATGTCCACAATGTCCACGACACATTTTGCACCGTCAAAAAATAAAATTGGCTACTTGATTTCACCTATCACTGGTTATTTTTAGAACATAACACCCGCGATAAACGAGGGGCAGCTGAGAAATATAACATTTGAATCCATTTTCTCTTTTGCCTTGAGGCAAGGGGGAAAAATATCGACAAGTTGATGAACATTATTTACAGATATATTGGGTAAATGCCCGAGACATCTATAGAAGTGTAAATCGCCGCTTGATTCATTCACTTGCTTAACTTGTTTTGGACCGTAAACAGGGCGCGAATAGGACACCGGAAACAAAGCTCCCCACAGGAGTTTCCGCACCGGAAGTAGCATATGCTAACGTGCACATAGTCAATTGGTGTCATAGCCCCTGTAGGAGTTCAGAGTTAAGAGGTCAAGAGTTAATGTTTCCATTGTAACACCTCCAGATTTGAAATAGAAACACTCATTTTTAACACTCGATTTTAACTACTATCATTTTACACCTCAGAGTCACATTAAAAGAATGTGACTCTACTTAGAGTAAAATTAACTCTAAGACTACTAACACCAAAACATTTAACACTTTTGAATTTGCTGTGTACTTTGATGCCATTTCTTTCTCTCACTTATTCTCTGGTAAATTGTGAATTCTGCTGTTTTTCACAATTAAAATCAGAGTTAAAATATGACAGCTCACAATGCAAGAATTAACCAGCAGACATAGTTACAGGCTGCTTATCGAAAAGAAACCTTGTTCTTATTCAGCTGTAAAATTTTTCAATCTCAGTTTCCTTTGAGGTGTTGCAGGTTAAACATTGACTCAGGTGTTCAGGTGTCTCAGTGATGTCAGCAGTGAAGAGTTCCGCCCACTCTGCTGAGAAGACTTTGTTACAGGTGAGTTTTCACTTTGAAGAGATGAAACGTGTGGAATATCAATGACGACTGTTTTTAGCTAAAAGACCTGAAGAGTCAGTATGAATTCTGTTCCCAGCACAGTGATGTCACAGACACACAGCTCAGGTAAGATCTGCAGGATGACCTGATCAATAATAAGAACTAAAATCAGTTCATGCACAGATTGCAGGATCTCTGCGGTTCCGTTTGTAACGTTTGATCTCAAAGACAAAAATCCAGTGAAATGATCTTTTGAATTTTATGTCAAAAAGCTCGTCTGTTTTAAATTTGTTCAGATTTTAATAAAGTAACACTTTTAATTCAGCCGGGCAGATGCATTTTTGTTCAAGAGCGGAAAGTCTAAAGTCCAGGGACGATGAATTTAATTGCAGCCATATTGTTAAAAGCAATAAAAAAGTCAATAATAAAAGTGTAATATTTAACTGTAAGAGCATTAACTTTGTAAATGTAGATCTGTGTGTATTAGTGCAGCTTCTATTCATGTTAATAACCAGGAGCCCGTCAAAATAAAATTTGGTTTTCAGAAAGTTTCAGACAGTCATGTCCCATCTGGTGTGTTTTTTATTTGCTTTCATGGCCATCACAGTTATGGATACTTTCCTTCTTTTCATCAGTTTTGGGGACATCAAAGTAATAAATATGATACGTGGAATACAGCTGAGTAACAGTAATGTAATACTCACTGTGACCTGTATGACCTCCTGTTAGTCTGTAGTAAAAAAAGCAAAAAAAGCCAACTTGAATGAGGCTGTGTGCTTATTCCATCATGAATTGCTGTATTTTTCTTTTTATGTATTTAAGTATTTTTTTTTTTAAATTTTTGTGACCATAGCTGTTATTTTCTCATCTGCATCAAAGTCTGAAACTTTTGTATTAATCTTTAAAAAGGTTCATAAGTCTTAGTCTCAGATTATCTAGGAACATAAAACTGATTGCAGAGAATAATCAGAAAGGGCCCTTTTTAAATCATTAACTCACATTCATATTAATAAAGCCGACCTTTGACCTACAGTTAGATATAAAGTAAATGTGATGTGTATCATGTCCTGTGAGTCGATGAGTAACAGCATGCAAAAAGAAGAAAATGATAACGTTTAAGTGAACATTGACCACAGAGTAGATAACATTCACTGTATACAGATAAACACAGACTTCTTGTTACCTTGTTTAATTTGAAGAGAGGCAAACTCATCAAGTAAAGCCTCTAAGCTAGGTGGGAGCAAATATTAGAGAGTAACCTGACCTCTCAGAGTTCTTGTATATGCAAATCTGGAGGTTTTATTCATGACCTCAGCAGTGATGGTCAGGGATACTCGACATTGCTCTTGGATGTGCATGCAGATGCAGTTAAGCATGTATTTGATGACAGAGGAAAGAGGAATATGACTCATGTTGCAGGCAGAGTTGACGACACTTTGAGGAGCAGCTGAAGGTCCGGGTCAGCTGAAGAGAGCGATGCTGGGCTGGCCTGAGTTAAAAGGGATCCAGTACAAAACAGTGGAAAGAGGGCAGGCAGGTGTGATACTGAAATCCTTCCCAGGAGTCAGAGCGTGACACAGGTGCTGTGACCAGAGAGCTGTAGCACAAGAAAAACAAGGTGGGTACATAGACTAGAAGTAATACACACAAACATCCTGAGACTGAAAACCCCACAAAGGAGGGGGGATGGGGTTGGGGTGGGTTTCTGCTCTATGGCAGGGATGTCACATTCTGCTCTTGCTCTTGACGAAGGCGGTCGCACTTTTCTCCTCCTCCTCTCCCTTAGCTTCCCTGCTTAGCCTCTTATGTCCTTGTCTAGTCTTGTGTTTTTTGTATTACTTTTCCCTGGACACTCTCTCACAGTCTGTTCTCTAAAACCTAAAAGAGGAATTATGGATTGGATCAACTGGTCCCTAAATGCAATTGACAGCCCTTTCTCAATGAGAAGTCTGGGTTTGGGTGAGCCTGAGTGCTGAAGATATCTACCTATTCTGAACCATGGTAACAGGGTTCTTGCTGATCGGAGCTGGCTTGGCCCTGACTTATCAAAGAATTAAGGAAGCGGAACCGGCTGTTCAAACCCCCACAAGGCTGCCCGCTGGGATTGAAACGATGGGACGAGGCGTGAGTTTCTCAAAATGGGCTCATTGAGTGCAGCACAGATAAAATCTTGGAGAGGCTACGGCTGCTGTGAATACTCAGAATAAGATCTCTGACTGCAGACTGGATACATCTCTGAAGGGCTAGCTCGGAATAACATCTCTGGGCGCAAATTGGATTACATCTCGGGGAGGCACACTGCCGTGAGTTCTCAGAATCGGCTCCTTGAGCACAAGAAATGACAACATCACAGAACAAGTATGGCGAAGCTCGCGGCTCTCCAACGGGAGATTGAGAGACCAGTGTTGGACTGTAGAACTGCTTTGAAATTCATATGAGCTGTTCGCACTAAAGTAAAAACCACCATCACTTATGCGGAGACCCCTTTGGCACCAGCTGCAAGGCCGGAGCTGAACAACAACACCCTGATAACGACTGTGTTTAGACTGTTCCTTCCCGTTCCATGCAAGGCCACCTGGGTTGGCTGGAAGACTGTTTACTTAGCCTGGCAGGGCGAAGGACACTGTCTCAGCTGAACTCTGGACATGCACACACATACATATACACTGACATCCACACACTCATCCCCCCCTCCCTTTCCAAATGCCTTCGACGCTTATTCCCTTCTGATGCTGACGGGAATCAAGGAGACCAGCGCACGCAGGCCCGGATGTGTCCTGAAACTTTTAAATGTCTCTCTGCTGCAACACACCTGAAGAACATTAGTAGGTCATTAGCAAGACTCTAGAACTTATATGTGTTGGGTATATGATGACATGTGCAAATCCTTTAAATGAGTTTTTCGAGACACTGACAAATTAAGTATTTATTGCTGAAAAACAGTCATATCTTTAACCTGCAGATAGTCTGTAATATTAGATAGAGATCAGGTTTCTTTGTAACTAGTGATAGCAACATGGCCAAATGAAACTGAGAATAACCCACTAAGTAAATGCTGAAATAAGGGTGGATGATCGTCACTAGACACTCAAACGGAAAAGTTTTGGATTTCAGTTTGAACCCCCCCAACTTTATTCTTGACTCAAATAAGGAGAGTTCATTTGGAAGAACCGAATATGATTCATTGAGAGTACTTTCATTCACCTTAAAGTGAACAACAGTCTGAAAGGGACTTTCTGCCATCTTTTACAGGCAGTCATGCTTCTGAAGACTAGTTTTTGTTCGCTTTGTTGTGAATATTTACATAAAACCATCCAAGTGTCTGTATCCAGCACCGTCTGTGCAAAACTCCTTCGATGTCAGAGGTTCCAACATGAAAAACAAACAGTTTTCTCTGTCATTGTTGTTTTTTCTTTTTAACTCCACAGTCAGTGAGTTCTGCAGCTCAATGACAGCATGGCAGCAGCATATGGTGAGTCTTAGTTTGTCACACTTACATGCAGTACCTGTGAGTTACCTCCCCCTACAAGCACTTTCTGACAGTAATTTAATTGTTTCTTGGTTTCTCCTGTTTGGAGAAATGTGAAAAAAATGAAGAAAAAGTGATTATTAGAGGATAAACGATGCGACTACAGGTTAATATGGTACAGCAGGTCTAATCTGAGTGTCTTTGCTGAACCAGGATGCTGTGTTGCATGTAATATGCTTTAACAATGTGTTTAACCAATCACATTTGACATAATGTATTTTCTGAAAATTAAAAGTCATGTTTAATAATCTTTCCCAGAACTAATGTGATCTGTTCATGCAGTCAGCCGTTGACATTAAAAGTGCTTTGTTCCATCTGATGTAGTCATTGCAGGATAACACATGTCTCAGTGCATAAACTACTACTAATAATAATGAAAGAAGAGTTATGTATTTCTTTATCTATGCAGGACCACAAGACACTTTTCACAGACGTCGCAGGAAGAGCTTCGAACTTCTGCCACCCCACAGTGAGTTTTTAAAGAAAAGATTATGTTTAATGCTAACTTTAACTGGGCAATTAAAAAAAACTATTTTATGTAAACTTTTGGGGGTCATTTCTGGGAGAGGTTACAGCAAATGTCTCCTTAACTTCATGTTAACAGATCAAACATTCAGGATACCACTGTTTATGTAGCTCTATGCCACAGACATGAAGTTGGTGCAATTTATTGAAACTGATGCATTCTGTGACAATGATGATCAAAAGAGATTATAGAAATAAAATTGTGCCAAACAAGAAAAAAAAATTGGTCTTCAGATTCTGACATTGTGGATGTAAAACTGAGCTTTTAACAGAGGTCAACTCTCAAACTTTATGTAGTATTCTCATATATGAATATATATCAATGGTTCAGTAATGGTCCATAAATACTAGAAAAAATAACACATATTTTAACAAGAGAACAAATTTTCAATAATTTTCAATGATTAAAACTCAACGGTTACAGGGGAAAACTTATTAAAAATAAATTACAACCTATGATGTAATGTTGTTTCTGCTTGTATTAACTTTGTTCAGTGTTTGTGTTTGGTGTCATTTCAGTGTCTGAGCTCAGAGCTGTCCTGCTGGGGAACAGCTGGTCTGAGAGGAGCTCAGTGGGAAACTTTATACTGGGAGAGAACAAGTTCAACCCTGAGGAAGAACTGAACCGATGCGTGAGAGTCAGTGGACACGTTCAAGGGAAAGAAATATTTCTCATCAACACTCCAGATCTGCTTCATCTAAAAATCTCAGAGGACAAATTAAAGGAACATGTGAAAAACTGTGTGAGGCTCTCTGATCCTGGACCTCATGTGTTCCTGCTGGTTCTACAGCCTAAGGACTTCACTGAGCATCAAAAAACGAGACTCTGCAGAGTCCTGAACTTCTTCAGTGATCATTCCTTTGATCATTCACTGGTTCTGATATCACCACCTAGAGTGAGGCATCTGGGTTTAGGGCATAGTGTCATGTATCATACACCTATACAGGAAATGATCAGACGATGTAATAACAAGTCACTGCAGCTTGAAAACCTCAACATTTGGGAGTTACTAGAAAACATGGAACGCATTGTAGAAATGAACAATGGAACACATGTGATCTGTCAGCACACCAGCGTTGAGCAAAGAAAAGAAGCTCCTGTTACTTTGAATTATCCTCAGCCTGTTGGTAAGTAAAAAACCCAAACTCTATCTGTAGATATTTTAACATAAAGACACTTTCTAAAAAGTGCTCAGAAGGAACTATCCACCAAAAACATGAAGCAGCATTTATTGAAGATGAAAAAAGGGAAGAAAGACCAAAAGGCTTTTAGGATCAGTCAGACAGTCTGAGAGTAATTTCCTGTTTGTATCTTTGCTCCTTTACAGGACGTAGACTCTGCATGTTGCTGTTTGGAGGAAACTCAGCAAAGAAGACAGAACTCTGTAACTTTATTGTGAGGAAAAATTACGATTTTTCAAGTTTTTCTCCAGACAGACAAGTTTTTGATGGAGAGTGGAGAGGAAAACCTTTAACAGTAGTGAAAACTCCCGACTTCTTAAATCTGTCTCTGAAAGCAGCGAGAGAAGAGATGAAGAGCTGTGTGAGTCTCTGTCCTCCTGGACCAAATGTTCTGCTGCTGATGGTGAAACCTTCTGATTTCACTGTGCAGAGCAGAAAAACTCTCAGTTTGACCCTGAGTGTGTTTAATGGAGATGCCTTTAAACACTCAATGGTCATCATCACAGGTGAGGAGGAGATGGGAGGTTCAGTTAATTCTCTACTTAGAGATTGTGAAGGTAGACACTACAACATGTTTGAAAATGATCATCAACAGTTGATGGAGAAGATTGAGAACATCGTGCATGAGAACAAAGGAAAATTCCTCACAGTCACTGAAGAGACCATTAGACCAAAGTCTGAAGACATAAAAGAACCACCTGAAAAGATCAGAAGAATAGAATCAGAACTCATCAAACCATCTTTAAACCTGGTTCTGTGTGGGAGGAGAGGAGCAGGGAAGACGTCAGCAGCCAAGGCCCTTTTAGGTCAGACTGAGCTTCATTCAGCCTCCAACTCATCAGAGTGTGTTAAACATCAGGGAGAGGTGTGTGGACGTTGGGTTTCTCTGGTGGAGCTGCCTGCCTTGTATGGAGAACCTCAGAAGGCAGTCATGGAGGAATCACTCAGGTGTATCTCCCTCTGTGATCCTGAGGGTGTCCATGCCTTCATCCTGGTCCTACCTGTGGCTCCCCTCACTGATGAAGACAAGGAAGAGTTAGAGACCATCCAGAACACATTCAGCTCTCGAGTCAATGACTTCACCATGATTCTGTTCACTGTGGACTCAGATCTGTCAGATCCAGCTGTTCTTAACTTTGTAAGCAAAGACCCAAATATCCACGAGATCTGTCGACGTTATGGACAAAGGCATGTTATTGTTAACATCAAGGATAAAGAGCAGATCCCCAAGTTGTTGGACACTGTGGAGCAGATGAGATGTACAAACAAACCATGCTGCTACACAGCTGTAACATTTGCTCGAGCCCAGATTGATCTGATAACTAAAAATATGGTCACTCGTAAGTAATTGAATGTTTTTATTTAAAATCATTAATCATGTTCGACATTATATTATTACATCTACTTTATAAACTGTTCACATTTAAAGAAAATCATGTGTTTACAGGTGATGAAGAGAAGCAGAACACGGAGTCTCTCAGGATTGTGCTGATAGGAAAGACCGGCAACGGAAAGAGCTCATCAGGAAACACCATTCTAGGAAGGGAAGTATTTAAAGAAATGCCAAGTCAAACATCAGTCACCAAACAGTGTCAGAAAGTACACGGTGAGGTGGACGGCCGTCCGGTTGTTGTGGTCGACACTCCTGGTCTGTTTGACACAGCTCTGTCACATGAAGAAGTTCATGAGGAGATGGTGAAATGCGTCAATCTTCTGGCTCCAGGACCACACGTCTTCCTGCTGGTGTTAAAAATTGGTCGTCTCACACCAGAGGAGAAGGAGACATTAAAACTCATAAAGGCAGGTTTTGGGCCGAATTCAGAAAAGTTCACCATCGTTCTTTTAACTGGTGGAGATTCACTACAACGTGGCAAAATATCCACTGAAGATTATATTAAAAGTGAATGTGATGATTCGTTTAAGAAGCTGATTGCTGACTGTGGACGAAGATACCATGTGTTCAATAATGCAGACAAAAAGAACCACCAACAAGTCAGTGAGCTTCTAACAAAGATTGACACCATGGTGAAGGACAATGGAGGAAACTGCTTCACCAATGAGATGCTGGAAGAAGCTGAAGCAGCGATAAAGAAGGAAATGGAGAGAATCCTGAAGGAGAAGGAAGAAGAAATGAAGAGAGAGAGAGAGGAGCTAGAAAGAAAACATGAGAAAGAAAAGGAAGCCATCAAAAAAAGATTGGAAGACGAGAAGAAAATATTACAGCGGGAAAGAGACCAGAAACTCAAGGAGATGGAGGAATATCTAAATAAGGAGCGTGAGGAGAGGAAGAAAGAACAGGAAATAAGAGAAGAAGAGAACAGGAAACGGGAAGAGGAGGAAGAAAAACGTAGGCAGGATTTTAAAATGCAGCTTGAAATATTGGACAAACAAATTCAGTCAGAAAAAGAGGAAAAGAAAAGTGTGGACAGAAAGCTGGAAGAGAGCAGAAAAG
The DNA here is from genome assembly GCF_056152115.1 of Neolamprologus brichardi. Lineage (NCBI taxonomy): Eukaryota > Metazoa > Chordata > Actinopteri > Cichliformes > Cichlidae > Neolamprologus > Neolamprologus brichardi. Next base: position 254,015 of record NW_028270135.1, read on the forward strand.
AGATGAAAAAGAAACAAGAAGCCTGGGAGAAAGAACGAAGAGAAGAAAGAGAGAAACAAAAAGAAGAAGATGAACAGAGACGACAGGAGGAGGAAAGACGACTGAAAGAAGAGAAAGAAAAAATGCAGCAGGAAACAGACCAGAAAATCAAAGAGATGGAAGAAAATATGAAAAAGGAGCATGAAGAGAAGAGAACGAAAGAACAGAAAACAAGAGAAAAAGAGAACAGGAAACGGGAAGAGGAAGAAGAAAGATGTAGGCAGCAGTTTAAAATACAGCTTGAAATGTTGGACAAACAAATTCAGTCAGAAAAAGAGGAAAAGAAAAGAATTGATGAAAAGCTGGAAGAGAACAGAGAAGAGATGAAAAAGAAACAAGAAGCCTGGGAGAAAGAACGAAGAGAAGAAAGAGAGAAACAAAAAGAAGAAGATGAACAGAGACGACAGGAGGAGGAAAAACGACTGAAAGAAGAGAAGGAAAAAATACAGCAGAAAGCAGAGCTGAAAATCAAAGAGATGGAAGAAAATGTGAAAAAGGAGCATGAACAGAAGAGAAAGAAAGAACAGAAAACAAGAGAAAAAGAGAACAGGAAACGGGAACAGAAAGAAGAAAGATGTAGGCAGGAGTTTAAAATGCAGCTTGAAATGTTGGACAAACAAATTCAGTCAGAAAAAGAGGAAAAGAAAAATGTGGACAGAAAGCTGAAAGAGAGCAGAGAAGAGATGAAAAGAAAACAGGAAGCCTGGGAGAAAGAACGAAGAGAAGAAAGAGAGAAACGAAAACAAGAAGATGAACAGAGACGACAGGAGGAGGAAAAACGACTGAAAGAAGAGAAAGAAAAAATACAGCAGGAAAAAGAAAAACATGAAAAGAAAAGAAAAGAAGAAGACAAAAAGAGGAGAGAAGAGGAGAAGAAACAACGAAATCAGCTGGAGGAAAACTATAAAATACATGTGGAAAAGCTGAAGAAGATGTATGAAGATGAGGCCAGAAAGAAAGCTGAAGAGTTAAATGATTTCAAAGAGAAACACAACAAAGAGTTCGCAGCTCAGAAGGAGGAGCACGAGAAGAAGATTAAAGACAAAGATGAGAAGTATGACCTGTTAAAGGCTCTGGCTGAGCACACTGAAAAACAAAAGAGAGAAAAGCATCTTGGAGACATCAGTGATGTGGTGAAGTGTCTTTCCAAGAAGAGAGGGAATGTGGAAAAAATCAAAGAGTTGCTGATAAAACATGAGGACCAAATGAAGAATGAAAAAAATCAGGAAGAAAAAGAAAACCTGCAGAAAATCCATGAAACTGAAATAAGTGAACTAATACAAAAACTTCTGGATGAAGTTGAGACAACATCTTCCTGCAGCATTTCATGAGATTTCTTTTCTACTTTTTGTAACAGAGCTCAGCTGGATGAATAAAATATTTTCTGTACATTAAAAGTTGAGATGAAGAGATATATTTTACGGTCAGTTTGTAAACATTTTGCAATTACAGATGGAATTCTTGATTTATCTTTTATATTTTCAGGATTGTGTTTCATTTTGTAACTTATATGAGTCAATGATGTCAATGATGCAAGTAGGATGAATTGCTGCCATGTAACTTAAGGTTTTACAAAATATTTGAAACGCTGTTTAATTTTTTTGTATATTTTATTTAGATTATTGCAGGCACCAGTGTATTAAACAAAAGAAGAAGCTTATTAGATATTTGCATGCTTGCTGTAATTAGAAATATTTAGTAATAAATAAATATAAGTATGTCTGTCTAAGAAGAGAGGAAATCTGACAAAAATCAGATATTTGCTGACAAAACACGAGGACCAAATGAAGATTGCAAACATCGAGGATGAAAAATAAAACCTGCAGAAAATTCATGAAAAGGAGATTACAGAGTTCATAGAAAAACTTCTGAATGACTCTTCCTGCAGCGTTTTATGAGCTGATTAAAATTATTGTCAGATTTCAGCTACATGGACAAATGATTTTCCGTGCATTTAATGCAATTTGTAATATTTCAGCACAAAATGCTACATGTTTGGAGTACAAGAATGCAGATGTAACTGCTGGTGCATTAAAGGAGAGTCTGTACTACATTATTTTTACATACGAGCACAACAGAATCTGTGGTTTGCCTGACTGATTTTAAGGTTGATTCATAAACAATTTACAATCAGCAGATATTTGATTTAAATTTAAATTCTTATTTACAGGAAAATGTTTAACCTTGTATTTTTATTTTCTAAAGGAAACATCTTTGTGGGTTTTTTCTTTAATGTTCACTTTTATCAGTTGTTATAAAATCTTCTATATGATGTTTTTACCCTGTCATTTTTTTAAGTAATTCTTGCAGGTGGCATCTTATTAAAAAACTTTTTTTTAATTCCTTGGTTAATATGGAGGATTTTTAGTAAACATGGAAGAATGCAGTTTCTAAGTAAAAAAATCACAGAAAATGTAAAAATGACTAAATGAATTAATTCATCACACGGAGAATGAGAATTGTTCATTCTGTAGGGTGGCTGTAGCTCAGGTGGCAGAGCAGGTCAGCCACTAATCAGAAGGTCGGTGGTTCGAGCCCCGCCTGCTTCCTGGCTGCATGCCAAATATCCTTGGGCAAGATACTAACCCCATGTTTGCCTACTGGTGGTGGTCAGAGGGCCCGGTGGCGCCAGTGTCCGGCAGCCTCACCTCTGTCAGTGCACCCCAGGGCAGCTGTGGCTACAATGTAGCTGCCATCACCTGTGTGTGAATGACTGAATGTAGTGTAAAGCGCTTTGGGGTCCTTAGGGACTGAGTAAAGTGCTATACAGGCCATTTGTTCATCAAGATAACTGACTGATTTTAAGACACTGTTCTTTGGTATTGTTTATTCAAAGTTATACTAAAGAAAATTAAGCAAAACAGAAATATCTTAAATACAAAAATACAGACATATACACACACAAACCCCACAAAAACAAACAAACAAAAAACCACACTTCACACTAACATGAAAACAGAAGCAGGGAATAGATGAGACAGGAGTGTTTATCTCTCCATCTCTGAGACAGCTTTCCAGCATCCTGTGGTTCCTACTTGCTTGCAATGTTTAGTAGATGTTTCTTTTCTTATGAGATGAATGTCCTTGTGGTATTTTTTTTTGGCAACTTTTCTTTGTTCTTTCCCTTGTTATACTAGCTTGTCACATTTTGCCATATTGTGAATTTAATTGAAAGAAGTTATAATTCTATATAAAACACGTCATGAGCATCTGCCCCTTTCCTGATGGGTGCACCAAGTGCCTTTTTGCTGAGGCATTCTTATATTTTTTAATGTGTGCGTGTGGAGTCCTGCTTGTGCCTCTCAATAATATTTAACTATTAATGACAATGTTGCAAAATAAAAGGATCTGACTTACATCAGTCACATGATGATCATTAACCAATGCTCACCCTTGACAGGAGAGCGCGCTGGTTACAAGCCGGGAACGAGCTCTATAGCACACAGAAGTATTAGGTTATTATGTACACATGGTTAAGTTGTCTTTGGGCAACAGATGAATTGAAGCAAACAAGCATGCTGTGTGTGTAACAGCACAAGTAGTGCTGGTCATTAGCTGCTAGCTAACTGTAAGGGTGGGTAAGGGTGTCATGGGTCTGCAGCTCTGTTCACTGTTTTAGAGAACATATTTAAAGTAAGTTACAGGGCTTTTCCCTGCCTTTCTGGTGGGCTTATATTTCACTAAAAACTATCTAATATGCATATCCACACAATTATGGATTATTATAATTACGATATATTCTGGAGAAGGTATAAAATGTCACTGTATGTGCATGTGTGTGTGTGTGCGTGTTTTATGTGTATAGATTTTTTGTTACATGCTTACCCTACCATGACCACCCCTTTCTTTTGCCCTACTAATATTCCCGTTTCAGTTTATTTCCCACAGTTTTTATAATCTGTTGGTTTATGGTTCCAAGTGCTGAATTTATAATCCAACACATCAAAAATTATTGGAGAAAAAAAAAACAACCAAAAATACATAACCAACTTGTAAGTTCACAGTTTGGGCAGCAATTGATCCCACTGGTGTCTCTGCTGGAATTTCCAACTTTTCCAATCTTTTGAACTAATCTTGGAGGAGACAAAGGGAGGAGCCCTGCATCTCTTCTTCACAACACTTTTATACCTGCCCACACCCCCTTCTGGATGTCACATCTTTTGGTGACATCAAGTTAACCAATGTCCAGCCATACCTTATCATCTTCTCTCAATCTGACTTTTCCACAAACATGATTCACTTTGTCTGAGGCCTGGATCTCCTCCATGCCTGCTTCATGCCGTGGGGGGCAGGGTTATGGCTCCCGACACCCTCTGGCAGATTGTTACATGGAGAAACCTTTTAAATACAAGCGTGTTCATCCACACAGGTGTACACATGGGCGCTCATACACACAAACTATCACTACAACTTTCTTGGCTAATACCTCGAAGCACATTGTGCACTGTCGGTCTTACGTGCTGCTCAATAACACTCAATATTTAGTATTTACTGTTACTTACACTTATCTAGGTTATTGCAGTGGTGTTGTGTTTACTATGTTTCTCTCTTTTTGCTTGTTCTCTTTTTCTTCTCTCCCAAATTGGACATGAAAAAAGTAAAGTCTACTCACTGAAATTACTGGTGGGTGTCTGTTTTGATTTTGGTGAAAATCTCATGAGAGTTGAAAGTTGAAGTTTGAATGGGTTAAAGTCCCTTAAAGAAAGGAAAAAAGGAAAACAGTGAAAGGGTTAAAGTCCCTAAAGCGTTAAAGTCCCAAGTAGGAAAGTAGGGAATTTGGTCATTTTATGGGTTTGAGTCCCAAATTGGTCAGACAGGTTGGACCTGGGTCAGTCATACACTTGTTTTGGGTGCTGATTGTTGTTTCAAAGTATTATACATTTTTGAAGGACGGTGGTTGGACCACTAGGAGGCGCATTTCTTGGAGGTGATGCTCCCTCCTGGCCAAGGACGCTCGGCCTTGACCTATCGGCGAATAGGGATAGTACGGTTGGCAACCGGGGAGAACTTGGGAACCTCCAAAATAGCTAGGAGTTTGAGTCTCCTGACCGTTTGGAATGGTATTTGCGCTTTTTTGGGCAGCAAAGGTTGGACCTTGGGTGTTGGACACTTTTAAATTGAGTTATGGATTTTAGAGATGAAACTGTTGGACAGATACTGGTTAATTGATTACAAAAAAGTTGGACTTTATCGGTTGGACCGTTAACTTAAATTTGGCAAAATTGTTTAGGCGCTAAAGCTGTGAGGCCTGACAGTGGTTGTAAATATAAGACGTCGTGTAATATAAAATAAGGGATCTTAGTGTGAAAGGAGTTTCTGGGTCAACAGTGCACTGTCTGCTGACTTCTATTTTTAGACTGTGTCTGTGTACATGCAAATGAGGAGCAGTGACGCGCATGGAGATTGTTGCTTTCGGTTTAGAGTGTTATTGAGCTTTATAACTATTGTTTGCAAATATTGCTAAATGCCTGTAACTAAGATGCTGGTTTTGCTCATTACGAGAGTATAAATAGAGTTCGAATTGATTGCTGTGAATGTGTGATCTGTGACTAAGTTTTGATATATATTGAGTGCATTGTATATACTCAAGAATAACATATTACGTTCAGTAGTAACCTTTTTCCAGCAATAAATGGTGGTGTGTTTTATTTTTTAATTTAATTTCTTGTGTGTGCTGTGAGAATTATTAGAGGTTTCAATTTTTCTTTGACTTGCTCTTTCTGATTATGAAAAGCATGTCTAAAAGACTCTTAGGAAAGTGTATTTTGAGTTATATTCCTCAACTCCTGGCACAGGTTAAGAGTGTGAATGCTGTGAGAAGCAGATTTTGAGTGATTGGGTGTGATTTGTACAAAAATAATAAGTAAGAAAAGCACTACGGAAGTTGATAGTAGAGCGGAAAAGTGGAGAGAAAAGACGGTGGGTGTGAGACGATTCCTGATGTCTGAAAAGAGCAATGTTGAGCATGCTGAAGACTGATGTGAATGCTGACAAATGCAAAGAATTTAGTAAAGTTAAAAGTGTGTGCGTGAAATAAGGGTGCATTGTTTTTAGATCAAGACTTAGTAGAACTAAACAGTTTGATTAGGCTGTAAAATAGGAAAGAGGAACAGAAAATATGGCTGCATGTGTGACAGGAAATGGTGTGTGTGACAGGAACTGCATGCCCATAAAAGGAACTCACTGTGACAAGTGAGCACCCAGAGAGAGAAACAGACGAGTTAAACTCTAGGCAGAGGAAGCAAATGGAGGTTTTAAGAAGAGAAATGAAAAGGATATTAATTGTATGCTTTAGTGTGTCAACAAAGAGGTGGACTTCTCTCAACCTGGAACCTTGAGTACAGCGGCAAAAGGATAGATTAACAGAATTCGGAGGAAAACAGGCCAGGGTTTTGGCTTTAAATTTTACAGCTTGACCTCTCACTTTGTCCCCATCCTGAGAAGAAGCTTAAAGGACAGTTAATCTCCTGATGAAGACCGACAGAACATCGTGGACTTGAAGAATTAACAGCAGGCAAAAGACAGTGCAACTGAATCATTAATACTGACGACGACTGACGACACCAGCAGCAGCATGTAAGAAAGCACGTGATGCAACATGTACTGCGAATTACAGGCTGGGCAGTTGAACAGTGGGATAAAGAACTGTGGGAAAGCACTGGACACTGATTTTCAGATTTGCCATGCTTGGAGCAATCTTGAAAGAGACGACTGAAAGTATCAACAGAGAAGCAGAAACCACGTGATGAAAACATGCACGGTGACCTGCAGGCTGGTAAGAGCAGGGTGACATGACTGTCTCAGGGCACTGAGTGTGATATTTTGCCATGCTGGGACTTAACCTAAAAGGAAAATACTGAAAAGATCAACGGAGAACAAACAGAGAAGCAGCAAACAGTTGACTTGGGATTGTGTTTGCTGGAGATTTCAAGACAACACAGGACACTGTGAAAAGAGGACGGAGACCGGTGAGAGGTGAAGCCCAGACGAGTTCGACTGCGAGAATACAGGGTATAATTGGGTTGAAATTGAAGCCTGAACTCATGATGGTTTAGAGATGTCCCCCAGATCACAACAAAGAGGTAAACAGAAAATAGAAAACACACATACACAAATTGTTACATGTGAAATTATTTTTGGAAAGAATCAGAAGTCAGATAGTTTGAATGCAGAACTCAGTGGAAAGATGCATGAATTAAACCAGATTATAACACACATATGCAATGAAGAAGCAGCTTACACTTCATTAACATGAATACAAATGCAATGAAGAACATGCTTACATACATGACATAAGTTGGTATTTCTGACCAGAGAGAAAAAAACGGGTAGTTTAAGCACTCATGATAATAATGAAAATGTCTCAGTTGTGTTATTTTCAGGGGCAAAGCAGACCTGGATCAATTTTCCACATGCAGCGGTCGGAAGAAAGTTATAGGTTAACATCACTGGACATGTTAAGGCAAGTTTCTGGTTGAATTGTTCACAGCGCCATGTGTTCCTGAACCTCACAAGCAAGCCCTGACCTATGGCTGAGGACCAGGGATGCTGTTAGTTCAGGTGGGAAATCAAAATTTGGGTTAGCAAATTGGGGAAAGAGAAAACTGACTGTTTAAGTGGAGAATTGTGAAGGAGTCTGAAACACTGCAAAAAGCAACACATGCAAAATCACATACACAAGCAGAAAATGCATTAACCTTACAAGGACAAGCTCATGAAGATTAATGCATAGACATTGATTAAACCTGGCTAAGAACACAAACATATGCAATGAAAATCAGCTTGCTACTTGTATGAGTGTTAAAATGGTGTGAATGTTTGATAAAATACACTTGGAGCTTGAAGATGAGGAATAACTCAAAGAAGCTATTTGACAGAGGGAGTGAGTTATGGGAAAAGGAAAAGAAAAGTGATTAAAGTAGGTTTTATAAGAGTGACTTAGGAGTGCTCTTATACTGATTGATCAAAGCAAGTGATTAGTATAGAAAGAAAATGAAAGTAATTCAATAATGTGGTAATGTTTAAACATGTATTTCTCTTGTTACGGCAACTTTTTGAGATATGACTCAGTATGCAAATTAACTGGAGTGAGTGGTGACGAGGAAGCTTCCTGTGTGTCTGTGTGTGACTGAGGCTTTCAATTGAGGAAACAGAGCAGTGACTGAGGAGGATTACTTGGTGAAATATAATGATAAAGTAACAGGTTTTGTTGTAATGGGTTTTGTTGTAATGGGTTTATATCTTATGCTGAATCTACGTATGTTAAAGTGCTTAAAGGGGGCGGTCATTGTGTGCAAATTGTGTGGTTTTCACAAGATTTTCGGTGTATTGAGGAGGTGAAATTATGTCAGTTGACCTGGGAGTGTCAGGACTCTGGTGGCAAGACTTTTAAGATTTTTGAAGTTTTTGTGGTGATGGGTTGATTCGGTCAGTTAGGTTTGGGTTGTTTTTGTTTTTTATTTTTAATAAAGGGAGTTTTAGTAAACATGGACATGTCTAAGAGGGGCCCATTATTTTTGTAACAGTGCACTTAGAGAAAACCTGTCAGGTGTTTTTTTTTGTTTTTTGTGTTTTGATGAGCTAATAATCAGCTCTCTTTTTCTCATTTTCGTTCTAAGCAGGCCTGCAACGGTGAATAACAGCGCTGACAAATTCTTGGGAGAGCAAATATAAGGTGGGCTTTCCAGATTACAACTGGCTGAGGAGAAGGCTACCTGTGGGGACCTAATCGGGTCGTAAGTCCCTGTCTAAAAGGATTGTAGTGATTCAATCCAATCCAAAAGCATAAAGAACTATTTTCTTAAAAACAAAATAAGACAAATGAATGAGCTCATTTTGCTGAGATTGGAGAATCTGATTACTTGCGTGGGAGTCTCCACTATCAGCAAAAACCTGGTGTGAATGCATGTGAGTGAATTTTTGTGACTGGACCAAAGTTGGGATGACTAAGTTTTTTTTAATTTCCTAAGCTTGGGTGAAGCATTTTTAGTCTGACACATTATGTGTGTCAAAAAAGGGGGAATTTAAGGTTTAATTTGAAATAGGTTTTAGGATCATTTTATAACTTTTGGGGTTTTTGATAATCTAGATATGGTAAAACTGAAGCAGAAATTGTTATTTTTATGTTAAGGTTAGAGGATTAAAGTGAACTGAATCCTGTTTAGAAGATAAAATGCCGGTGTTTTTAAGAAGCTGTGTACAAAACTTAAAGGGAAACTGTGGGAATAAAAGATATGCTTTGGGGAAACTAGTGAAGATTGTAGGAGTAGAAAATGTTTGATTTCTTTTTGATTTCTAGAAGAAGTGGTTATAATGTAGGCTTACACATACAGATATTACATAGATTTATTTTTAGGAGAGAGCTTATACGTAGAAATGATTTTTACACATTGCATTTTGGTGCTTATTAAAGAGTTGTGGCTCAGTCTATTGAAGATTGTAAGCTTCACTGAGCGCGACGTCTTGGTTGATATATTGAGGGAGGCTTAGAGCATAGAAAGGCGCACATGCTTACAAACACATAGAATCCATAAACCTGAAATTCATTAAGCTTATAACTGAATCTGGCTGAAAGAGGAGAAACTTGTTGATATAATTCGGGCCATTAACAAAAGGGGGCCACTGTAGAAGTTAACTTTAGTTTATAGAGGAGCAAAATGAAATAAAGATGCTATATCAACAACAGGTTATGACACAGGAAATATGAGTTTTAAAATGAGGTTAGTGTTAACACACAGGAGTTGTTTTTAGGCAGCGTTTAGCTTTGATGAAATTTACGCATGAGTAATTGCTTATATGTTTAAACTTAATTGATCAAAATGGTTATTTTCTCTTTGATCTTTTAGTAGAATAGGCGCTTATAATGATTTTCTTGTGATCTATTGTGAAAGGTGACTTTTAGGTCAGAGTGGAGGCACTTGCAGCAGCGACAGTTTGTGTACAGGATGTTGATGATCAGATAAGGGAAAATAGAGCGAGCAACAGGAAACATATGCAGGGACGTGAAAGCAGCGCTTTAAGAGTGTTAAAATGATGATTACTGAGATGAGTAATGTTGAATATGTATAACTAATAGTTAATAAGTCAGAAGATAATTAGGATCATGCTTTTGAATAAAGAGTCCTAAACATGATAAGTTAGGGAGGCGTAGGAAAAGGTGTTTTGTTCCTTTGCAGGAGATCTCGGCGACCACAGGGCTGGCGAGGATCCTGGAGGCCCGAGACCTGACGAACCACAAGAGAGGGACCCAGAAAAACCTAATCTCATGCATGGAGCGTTCTCGAGTGGGAGCTGACGTTTATTACTGGACCACCTAGATGACATGAGGTTGTTGTCTGATTTGCTGAGCCAGAGGACTTCTAGAGAGGGTCAGAGCAATGACACAAATAAGTGTGGTGACCCTATTTTTTTAAAAAAGGGTCACCAAGAGAGGGAGTGTGAGGAATTAGAGATATATTTTCCTGCTATTGTTAATCATCCTCATTACCATTGCATTAATAATACAATCTGCAGTATTGATATTGCATTCAGATGTTTAAACATATTGGTACCCAATTAGCCTTTATTACAGGTGCAGTTATAACCACTCTAAACTGTTGAGTTGAATCTATAATCTTAAAGGCTTTTGAATGCTTGTTATAATCTGAAATGTGTACGTGCTGGCCTTCTGTCTGGTGGAAAAGGTTACAAGGTTCAGCTGGTGAGGTGAAACTGAGTGCATTTCATGATGACACACACACACACTCACACATTAGATAGACTCATTTATAGGTGAGAGGTTAATCATGTTTGCTTGTAACTCTAAAATTGTCTCTGCAAACAGAGGAACAGTTTCTTGTAGGGTGGGGGTCTGGTTTTCCAGACGAGAAGTGAAAGTCAGAAGGCTGACAGGAAGCATCTGTCGTGGAGACGGAGACAATGTTAAATCATTGTGGTTTTGAACCCTATGTATGAACTGTATCTGAGTGACGTTGAAGGGGTGTCAGTAAATTTAAGCCCTGAGAGGTATAAAACACCTGCTTATGCTCTGTAAGTCGGTGATCGGCGCTGTCTGCGTACAGCGGCGGTCTCCCCACGCGTGTCGTTAAAATCATCGTTTGACTCCACCCGGCCGGATCAGTGTTGTTATTATTGAAGTTGATTACCTCCTGTATCCCTCCTCAATATTGAACCTAACAACCTCCTGAACTGTTTTGCTTTGGATTCCTGTGCTGTCGACCTCCGGGCCGGCCCCTGGAACAAAATGTGAACTGTTTTCATGAGCTCCAGTGTTTTCTGTGAACATTTTGGAACTGTGCAACTCTGGTTTTTGGGCCGTCAGGAGCCGTCCCTTAGAGTGGGGGTACTGTCATGGTCCTGGGTCCAGTGACCCAGTGTTTTTGTGTTGATCATTAACACTAGAATTACTGAGCCTTTTTTCCCTGGTGCAGTCCCTACTACTAGATTTACTAGCCTGCACAAATTTGCATAAATTCCCCCCGACCCTAACACCTCTTGGCACCCCGCTGAGATTTTCACAGGTCTTCAGCTCCATTGTTCTCCTGCTTTTGTTCCCCCAACCGCCAACCATGAGAGAGTCATATTTATGTTTCCAGATTGTTTGTATAGTGCACTTTCTATACCGTGCTCTTTGTACAGTTTTTATTCAGCTGCTTTTGTTTTGCACTGTCCACTTTTTTGCAATGACAATGCAGATTTCCCACTTGTGGGACAAATAAATGCAGATTTGCTGTGTGTGTGTGTGTGTGTGTGTGTGTGTGTGTGTGTGTGTGTGTGTGTGTGTGTGCGCAAAGGTGGTTTATGAGGACATTTCACAAGAATACATGCCACACTGTCCGGACATTTGGAATTATGAGGACAGGGCCGATGTCCTCACAATTCATGGAATGAAAACTCGATGTGAGGGTGCTTAAATAGGTGTCAAAAGCCTAAATTCAAAATTTCAGCGAAATCGAAAAAAAGTCCTTACTATTCACAATTACCCAACTTTTGTGTATAATCTGTGTATCAACACAGCTCCCCTGTAGACCGGTTTGGGTACTGCACCTGGTCATGAATATTCACACAACGTGTATTTTTTAAGGCTTCTGATTGGCTAACAGCCGGAAGGTCCCTATAATTACGGTTTTTGTCAGATAGTGTGTGTTACATAAAACAATTCTGTGTTCTGATTGGCTGGCAGGCAGAAGGTCCTTATAATTACGTTTTTTTTTTTAAAAAGATTGTGTGTTACATAACAAAGTTCTGTATTCTGACTGGCTGACAGTTGGAAGGTACCCATTGTTGTAGTTTTTATTAAAAATAGTGTTTCAAAACATGACCATAGATAAATCCTTAAAACTCTGTTAAATTTAAAAACTCCACTTTCAGTGATACTGAGATGACTAAACTACTTAATCTAGCACTTAATATATACTGTAGTTATGCTTTATTAACTCTTGACTGTGTGATGGTTAATTTTTTAAGCATTTCTTTTTTCATATTTTGCTCTAGGAATCCTTTATATTATATATATTATATGTATTATTATATATTATAATAGAGGAGAGGAGAAAAGTGCGACCGCCTTCGTCAAGAGCAGTTTTCCTATTTTATTGTGAAGGTCCTGTGTTTCCATGTTCATTCTGTTCAGTTTTGCTCCCCCTGTCTCGTTATGGTTATTCGTGTTACTGTGTTCCTTGTGTGTTCTCACTTCCTTCTTATCCTTCTGTGTATTTAGGTCAGTGTCTCCCTCAGTCCTGTGTTGCTTCCTCCCTCCTTACTATGTGCGTGTCCCTGTGTCCTTCCTCATGTATTTAGGGCTCCCATTATAGTTCATGTTATTTTTCCCAGTTTCGGTTTTGTATGACTTTTTTGTGCTCAGTAATAAAGCTGTATTTTAAGTTCACATTTCACCCTAGTGAGTTTGCGTTTGGGTCCTATCCTGCATGAAATCAGCTGCTTTATGACACCATCTGTCATGGCTGGGCAACACTCGTTGCCTTGTTGTTGTTCGTGTGTAATTTACGTTGAGTACGCTAACCACGTTATAAAATTAATGCACGTAAGGTGAACTAGCAAACACCGTCATATTTACATGCGGCTGTCTTCTTGTTTGATGGCAGATACTCCCTTCACCCTGGCCAAAGGCTAAAATGACCAAAGAAAAAGAGGGAAACAGCTAAACATGAGAGGTTTTTGGATAAAGTTTGTGTTTTTTTCCATTGTTTAAGCACTGCTTCCAGCCAAGAGTAATGCCATAAATCCCCTATAGCTGCAGAAACGGCTAACATTCTTATCTTTTTACAAAAAAACAGCTAAACATGAGAGGTTTTTGGACAAAGTGTGTGTTCTCCATTCTTTAAGCACCGGTTCAAGCACCGTTTAAGCACCGGCACCGTTTCAAAAGTACCGGTTTGGTACTGGTATCGGATAAAACCTAAACGATACCCATCCCTAATCATCAGTGCATCAGGAAGATAAACACAAGTGATTAGGTGCTTAGTAAATAGTTCAAGCAGCTGAAACCTCAGGAGGAGGAGGTGGAGCAGGAAGCATCATGGAAGGACAAACCCTTGTAGGATGAAGCACTAATCAGGGCTCCAAGTGCAAGACCAGTAGAGGCTGGTGTTTACCACACCAGGCAGGACCCTAGATCCAGTCTGTGCAAAGATGCCTGCCATATATGATCTCTCACCTTCTCAACAAAATCCAAAGGGTTCTGGATGTGGTGTTTGGAGCTGCATATAAATGGGTTGTGGACAGAAGACAGAAATGTTGAGATGTTATAGGTGACCAAATTGATCATCCAAACAATTGTTCTTAAACATACACCCTGGCCTCATCAGTTCTCATGGCCACTGATCAATGGTCATGACAAATTGGATACTAATGATCATGGAACTGACCTCACAGCCCATTGTTGATGCTAGTTTCTGTCATTATGTAAATGTACTGTTTATAAGGTTGGGGAAACCTGCAGTAGGCTGAGACTGAAGAATTCACCAGTTGGGGATGAAACATTTCTAAAAATCACTAAAAATAGTATGTCCAGATGAACAGATTCAGCATTCTGGTACTCTTTAAAGAATGTAAAAGTAAGGTTTGAGATTAGCCTATAATTAGATAAGTCAGCTGGGTAAAGTGATGACTTTTCTCTTGTTTATAGTCCCCTCATGCTTCAAGAGGACCACCGTCCTGAAGAAACCTAATGTGAGCTGACTCAGTGACTGTCACCCAAGAGCACTTACGCCCATTGTTATGAAGTGCTTTGAGCATATAGTCAAAGTTCACATCACATCTTCAATGCCTGCTCGACCAGTTTCAGTTTACCTACAGGCCAGAAAGATCCACAGATGATGCAATAGCATTAGCTCAGCATATTGCCCTCTCCCACCTGGATCATAAAACACATGCAGTGGTGTGAAAAAGTATTTGCCCCCTTCCTAATTTCTTAGTTTTTTTTATTTTATTTTTTTGCATATTTATCACACTCACATGTTTCAGATCATCAAACACGTTTTCATATTACACAAAGATAATATGAGTAAATACAAAATTTACTAAGGGAAATAAGCTATCCATACCTACCCGGTCCAGTGTGAAATAGTAACTGCCCCCTCTTGTTAAATCATCAATTAACAGTTTTTGTAAAGCTGAGTTCAGTTTCACTGGCCACACCCATACCTGATTATTACAGACCTGCTGAATGAAGAAATCACTTAAAGAGAACCTGTCTGACAAAGTGAAGAAGGCTAAAAGATCTCAAAAAGCCAAAGAGCTTCACAATCTACAAAAACAATATGAGAAACAAAGTCATTGACATCTATCCATCTGGGAAGGGTTACAAAGACATTTCCATCGCTTTGGCACTGCAGAGAGTCATTATCCACAAATGGAGAAGACTTAAAACAGTGCTGAACCTTCCCAGGAGCAGCCTGCCTACCAAAATTACTCTAAGAGCGCACTGCCGACTCATCAAGGAGGTCACAAGAGAACAGCCAGAACAGCATCTAAAGAACTGCAGACCTCACTTGTCTCAGTTAAGATCAGAGTTCATTATTCAACAATAAGAAAAAGTCTGGGCAAAAATGGCATCCATGGGAGAGGTCCAAGGAAAAAACTACCATTGACCAAAAAGAACACAAGGGCTCCTCTCATATGTGCCAAAAAACATCTTAATGATCCTGAAGACTTTTGGGAAAATATTCTGTTGACTGACAAGACAAAAGATGAACATTTTGGAAGCTTTGAATCCCGTTACATCTTTTATCAAACTAACACAACATTTCATAAAAAGAACATATAGCAACAGTCACACATGGTGGTGTTATGTGATGGTCTGGAACTGCTTTGCTTCATGACACCTTGCTGTAATTGATGGAACCATGACTTCTGCTCTCTACCAGAAAATCCTGAAGGAGAATGGCCGGCAATCAGTTCATGTCCTGAAGTGGACATGAACTGAACATGAACTCATGAAGTTGGGTACTTGGGTTATACAAAAGGACAATGATCTGAAACACATCAGTAAGTCCACCTTTGACTGGTTAAAAACCCTCAAAAGGAAACCAAAATAAAGGTTTTGGATGGGCAGGTGACACTACCATCATTCGTTGCATTTCAGATGGAGACGAGTCTGCTTACAGAGCAGAGGTGAGAGCCCTGACATGGTGTCAGGAAAACAACCTACTGCTACCTACCCTGTCACTTGGTGTTCGCTCGCTCTGTAGTAGAGTATCACTTCCTGTTCCTGCTCAAACACAGTGGTGTTTCTGAGTAGCTTATTTGCTTAGCAGTTTAATTAACAACTTTTAAATACATTCTTTTTTCAGAGTATAATCTTCACGTGCTTCATCCGAAGCACACTTTCTGTGTACTCACTACCTAATTTATAGCCAAAGTTTTCACTCACTGTCTCTGTACTGTTTTGCTAGCTTAGCTTAGCTCGTAGCCGACTCGTTAGCACCATGGCTACTTCACCTGTCCCTCCTGCACTTTCTTGCTCATTGTGTCAGATGTTTAGTTACTCCTCGGCCTCCTTTAGCAGTAATGATATCTGTAACAAATGTAGCATATTTGCAGCTCTGGAGGCCAGGATTACTGAATTGGAGACTCGGCATCGCACCCTTCATTCACCCTTAGCTAGCCAGGCCCCTGTAGCTGGTGCAGCCGAAGATAGCGTAGGCCCCGCTAGCTATTCCCCGGCAGATCCCAAGCAGCTGGGGAAAGAGGGCGGCTGGGTGACGGTGAGGAGGAAGCATAGTCCTAAACAGAAGCCCCAGGTACACCACCAACCCGTTCATGTGTCTAACCGTTTTTCCCCACTCTGCGACACACCCGCTGGGGGTCAAACTCTGGTAATTGGTGATTCTGTTCTCAGACATGTGAAGCTAGAGACACCGGCAACCATAGTCAATTGTCTTCCAGGGGCCAGAGCAGGCGACATTGAAGGAAATTTAAAACTGCTGGCTAAGGGTAAACGTAAATTCAGTAAAATCATAATTCACGTCGGCAGTAATGACACCCGGTTACGCCAATCGGAGGTCACTAAAATCAATATTGAATCGGTGTGCAACTTTGCCAAAACAATGTCGGACTCTGTAGTTTTCTCTGGTCCCCTCCCCAATCAGACCAGGAGTGACATATTTAGCCGCATGTTCTCCTTAAATTGCTGGCTGTCTGAGTGGTGTCCCAGAAACGATGTGGGCTTCATAGATAATTGGCAAACCTTCTGGAGGAAACCTGGTCTTGTTAGGAGAGACGGCATCCATCCCACTTTGGATGGAGCAGCTCTCATTTCTAGAAATATGGACAAATTTATTAAACCCCTCAAAATATGACTATCCAGAGTTGGGACCAGGAAGCAGAGTTGCAGTCTTACACACCTCTCTGCAGCTTCTCTCCTCCTGCTACCCCCCCAAAAACCCATCTTCATAAAGACTGTGTCTGCTTCCAAAAAGAAAAAAAACAAACTAAAAACCAGCAACAAACAACTTAAACATAAACAATTACAAAGAAAGAACAATACAGTATCCACATCTGAACCAAAGAGTAAAACAGTGAAATGTGGATTATTAAATATTAGGTCTCTCTCCTCCAAGTCTCTGTTAGTACATGACTTAATAATTGATCAACAAATTGATTTACTCTGCCTTACAGAAACCTGATTGCAGCAGGATGATTATGTTAATTTAAATGAATCAACACCCCCGAGTCATTCTAACTACCAGAAATCTCGAAGCACAGGTTGAGGGGGCGGTGTGGCAGCAATTTTTCACACCAGTCTATTAATTAATGAAAGACCAAGACAGACTTTTAATTCATTTGAAAGCCTGATGCTTAACATTGTCCACCCCAGCTGTGAAACTCAGAAACCAGTCTTACTTGTTATCATCTATTGTCCACCCAGCCTTACACAGCAGGGTGAACATGGTTGAAACGCAGACAGACCAGCGACCAGCACACGAGAAGACACGACTTAAATATACACAGAAGAACATCGGGAGATTACACACAGGTGGGGAACATAGCTAGAAGTAATTGACGAGACGAGACAAGGGACAGAAACAAAAAAAAACAAAAACAAAAAAAAAAAAAGACAAGGAGCATAAGTCCAGAAACACATGAAAACGATTCAAAACAAAGCTAAACCAGATCAAACATGAGTCCACAAAAAAGTTCAGGGGGGTCGACAGCACATGAGCCAAATCCAGAACAGTTCAGGGGGGCGGCCGTGTGGACAGCAGCGGCGGCGGCAACGCAGGCGAAACAAGTCAGGAGGAAGGCAGTGGCGGCAACAGAGCAGGTCCGGAGGCCAACGGCAGTGTAGCAACCGCAGCACCAGACGAGGAGGGACCAGACGAGGAGGGACCAGACGAGGAGGGACCAGACGGCAGCGTGGCAGCCACGGAACCAGACGGCAGCGTGGCAGCTGCAGGTGGTGACGCTGCAGGCGATGGTGTGTAAGTTGCAGGTGGTGGCTGAACGGACTCCCTAGAGCCGTCAGCGGACACGAGGATATGCTGGCTGGGTCCTCCGGGACCCCCAGCTAACGAGACGTGATGCCGGACGGGCTCCTCGGACCGTGCAGCTGACGAGGCGTGACGCTGACTAGGCTCTCCTGAACCCCCAGCTGACGAGACGTGACACTGGCGGGGCTCTCCAGAACCCCCAGCCGTGCTACTGGCTGAGCTAGCGGCAACACAGGAGACTGAATGGCAGACTGAACTCAGGGCAGCTGGGCAGCAGACTGAACTGAGGGCGACTGAAGTAATGGTTGAGATGATAATGGTGGTGGAGTTGGCAACTGAGCTAAAGGCAGCAGGGCTGCAGACCGAGCTGCAGGCAGCGGGGCTGCAGACTTGAGCTGCAGGCGGGGCTGCAGACTGAGTGGGGGAGGGTGAAGATGAAGTTTGTGGAGAATGAAATCCTGAATGAGCGGGTGCAGTTAGTCCAATAGCCAGGGGTGGCCGGAAATGAGCTGCTTTAGCCTGGCTTCCACAGCGCAGAGCAGCTCACTCTCCCTCATGCTCTAGCCATAGGTTGACCAACCTGGAAGCAGAGTCGATTATGACCTCCTGAAGTTCCTTGGGTGGGGCAAATGCCGATGGATCCATAATGTGGCTGGTCAGTAATGTCACAGCGAACGGGATGAGACATGTGGAGGAATTAAATGAGGATCCAAGCGCAGGTACTCGTAGATGCGAAGGAGATTTATTGAAAAAATAAAGCACAAGGTGGAAATGGCAAAACAGAAACAAAACTAATCTATACTGGGACAAACTAAACTACTGAACAGCAAACATGAACACGAACATGAAGGAAGGTGAGCAGTTGAACCTGAAGTTGGACAGCAGGGTGAACACGGTTGAAACACAGACAGACCAGCGACCAGCACACGAGAAGACACGACTTAAATACACACAGGTGGGGAACACAACTGGAAGTAATTGACGAGACGAGACAAGGGAAGCTAAACTGAATACACTCACATAAGACACGGACCTTCACAATAAAACAGGAAACAAGAAACAACTACACAAAGATGCAGACTAGACACTAAACTAAACCTACAGGAGGGCACCAGAACAAATCTACACTAAACATGAGACACAAAACCTAAGAACTAATCCCTTAACAAGAATAAACAAAAACATAGAATTCTACTAATAATAAACAAAGCACAAGAATCAGAATACAATCCAAAATTAAACCAAAACACAAGAACTCAAAATGCTGGGTCAAAATGACCCAGAACCGTGACACCTTACTTTTTTTCATGTTTGTCAAATAAAGGATGGTTAAAATTCTTTGAGCCTTTAAAAAACACACCTGATTTGTCTGCTAGATGTGGATGTGATTGTTAGCTTCAAGCCACGGCACATCTTGGAGCCACTTTTCTGAAAAAAGTCTTTTCTCTGGCTCTGGTTGGTGTTTCTTAGCTAGTGGTGGCACACCAAAGAAGCTGCTTAATGTCTGTTGTTTTTTTGGACATTTAGCTGGTGACAAGCAACACATGTAAGATTAAATGAGACAGTCAAGTACGCAAAGTGTCACTACGCATTCCTAATTTTTGTCACGCATTCGTACCTGCGTACCAGTTATGTGCACCCCTGTCTATAACACACAGCCAAACAACTACTCACTCAATAACTACTATCAAATTATCATATCTATTCAACCTAACATACATGTTTTGCATTTAATCTGTCAAGTTTGTTGTTATAACTAATAACTAATGCAGGAAAATGGCATGTTTCTTTAAGGTTTTGTTCTGCTTGTTCTATATTGTAAACAGAGCCAATTTTACACTGTATAATTTCCATAGGATTTATTAGTTTCAGATTTTTTTAGTCATATCATATGATCTCATTTATTCTGTACTGCTAAACAAAACAATGTTTGGTTTCTCAAACTGTCCATAATTGCTAGTGATAAATTCATTGGTTTCAGGATGCACCTTCTGTATCTTCAAACAAAAGATCAGAACAAAAATATAATAATTAAATACATTTTTCCGAAGAAAGCCACATCTTGATACATGCTGGTTTAACATAAGGATCTAAAATATGTCACACTATGTTGTTGGTTGAATCTCAGATTTGTTTAACATATGCAGATGCAAGTGTAAAACCATTGCTTCAGTGGTGGACCTCGGCTGGTGGTGTGTGATGAAACATGTATTCCCTTGTAGTGTACCTTTGCCTCAAATAAATAACTAAATACTTTTTAAAAGAGGAATTTCCTATAAACAAACAAATGCAATAAAACTCAGTCCTTCGTCACTGTAAATGTTTCACTGAAATTCCATAAAAAAGTCAGAACTCTCATCACCTGACCACTTTTTAGCCAATGAGCTGTTTTTCACCCCTCCCCCTCACTTCGTGACTTCGAGTTGAGGAGTACCGACACCGACGCTGGTGTGGAGAAGCCAACAGGTAACTTTAAACTTTAAACTTTCCAGCAACTGGTCAGATTTAGTTTTGTTGAGATTATTCTTTGGTGTATATTCCTTGATTGAGTTTTGTATTTCAATGTAATTCTCATGCTAAAGCTAGCTTTTTTGATGACACGCGGTTGTGTATTTAATTAGTCAAGGTTAAATACCTAGTCTAACACACACCTTTTTAGTTAAACTGTAACATTTGAAATTACTGAGATGTTATTATTTATTCATCCATCCCACTGTCTCCAGATTTTAAGCAACGCTGAAATATAGGTGACACGCTATTAATGAGACATTTCAGATAACCGAGGTAGCTAACATTTAACTCTCTGGAGTGCAGATTATATGACCAATTTACGGTGTATCAGCAACATGCGTATATAACAGTTTTTAAAAATGTGTTGATAGGCCAAGTAAAACCAGAGTTATGATACACAATTTACGCTTTTTCCTGAAAACTGTCGTCAAGTTTAGTGCAGGAAAATATAAAAACGGTATTTTCTTAAAAAACAAAACATAGATACATTATTGCCTCTCAATTCAATTTTATTTATATAGCGCCAAATCACAACAAAAGTCGCCTCAAGGCGCTTCATAGATACAGAGAAAAACCCAACAATCTCATTTCCTATTGTGGTGGATAAATGAACATGAGCCGATAAAACAATTAAATCAAAAGTAGTCAAAAACAGCCGATTATACCATTGACTCCAGAGGGTTAAAGACACCTCCTGTGAAAGATCAGTTTTCATTATCAACTATTTTCCTGAAATATTAAATAAATTGTACTATTTTTTTTTCTTTTTCTGAGACAGTGTATTGCAATGAGGCCCCCGAGAGCAAAAATTAAACCAAAAGATGAAGCAGTAAAATTTTCATCTTTGGGGCAGGACAAAGATGGATTTGAAGTGAAATTCATAAATTCAGTAAAAGGTGAGGTACTAGGATACTTGTTGAGGATTTTTGGCACAGTCATAAGTTTAACCATTGTAGTAGACCCATGTTGACATTTTCTATTTTCTTTGTAAGGTCGAGGAGTGTTTAGTAGGTGCAACTATAACAAAGGAGACTTCCTTCTGGAATATCGCGGAGACGTTGTAACCAAGAAGGAATATGAAAACAGAACAAGATTGTACCATGACGCCTTAAAGGTTTTTCTTTTTGAATTCAGGTACAATGGACAACAATTGTGGTATGTAAATTAAAATAATTCATTTTTCAGCCTACTTTTTGCAAAAGTTGTGACGACCACATTAAGACAAACTGCTAGCTTGTTACAAATCCATATAATTAAAAATGTAATCAAATTGTTCAGCCTTTTTATAAACCTTGTGTAATTTTGTGTCTTACATTTTTTGTTATCTCAGCATTGATGCAGCCAGAGAGGATGGCTCCTTGGGCAGACTGGTGAATGACGATCACGTGAGCCCAAACAGCAAAATGAGGACAATCACAGTAAATGGAAAGTCTCATCTCTGTTTATTTGCCATAAAAGACATCAAGCCGGGGGAAGCAATAACATACAACTACGGTGACTCTGACTGGCCATGGAGAGTAAAGGTACATATTATATTTACATTTACCGTAGTGTAGTGTAGTATTGTATAGTCTCAACGTATCTGTGTTGAATGGATGTTAATGTACTTTTGTGTTTGCTTGCACAAGGTTTCGGAGCACCCTGACCGTTCTCAAGCTGCTGTGCCCATGGCATCGTCCTCCTTTGAAGTTGATGAGCAGGTGACTAATTTTCTGGTGTTGTTATTATTGCAACAAGAACACAGCCGAGTTGTGTGGATGTTGATAGTGAGGGTGTTAGACACAAGTCCTATAGTGTTGGTTAATGTAAGATACCTACATTATGAGGACTGTGTGTGGATACTGCCGAGTGTCATGTTGGTTCACACTGGAGAATTAATTTTCACTCAATATTAATTCATTACATTTACCTCATTTATGTCAATAACCAGTGTACCTTCATAATTGTATTGTATAGTCTCAACGTATCTGTGTTGAATGGATGTTAATGTACTTTTGTGTTTGCTTGCACAAGGTTTCAGAGCACCCTGGCCGTCCTCAAGCTGCTGTGCCCATGGCATCGTCCTCCTTTGAAGTTGATGAGCAGGTGACTAATTTTCTGGTGTTGTTATTATTGCAACAAGAACACAGCCGAGTTGTTTGGATGTTGATAGTGAGGGTTTTAGACACAAGTCCTATAGTGTTGGTTAATGTAAGATACCTACATTATGAGGACTGTGTGTGTTTTGGATGCGTAAGTCTATTGAAAGATGGGCTCTCAAGTCTGTGTGTAACAGAGACCCTGCAGTGTATGAAGCTTTCAGGTACATTATTATGAGGACTGTGTGTGTTTTGGATGCATAAGTCTATTGAAAGATGGGCTCTCAAGTCTGTGTGTAACAGAGACCCTGCAGTGTATGAAGCTTTCAGGTACATTATTATGAGGACTGTGTGTGGATAATGCCGAGTGTCATGTTGGTTCACACTGGAGAATTAATTTTCACTCAATATTACTTCATTACATTTACCTCATTTGTGTCAATAACCAGTGTACCTTCATAATTGTATTGTCTAGTCTCAACGTATCTGTGTTGAATGGATGTTAATGTACTTTTGTGTTTGCTTGCACAAGGTTTCAGAGCACCCTGGCCGTCCTCAAGCTGCTGTGCCCATGGCATCGTCCTCCTTTGAAGTTGATGAGCAGGTGACTAATTTTCTGGTGTTGTTATTATTGCAACAAGAACACAGCCGAGTTGTGTGGATGTTGATAGTGAGGGTGTTAGACACAAGTCCTATAGTGTTGGTTAATGTAAGATACCTACATTATGAGGACTGTGTGTGGATACTGCCGAGTGTCATGTTGGTTCACACTGGAGAATTAATTTTCACTCAATATTAATTCATTACATTTACCTCATTTATGTCAATAACCAGTGTACCTTCATAATTGTATTGTATAGTCTCAACGTATCTGTGTTGAATGGATGTTAATGTACTTTTGTGTTTGCTTGCACAAGGTTTCAGAGCACCCTGGCCGTCCTCAAGCTGCTGTGCCCATGGCATCGTCCTCCTTTGAAGTTGATGAGCAGGTGACTAATTTTCTGGTGTTGTTATTATTGCAACAAGAACACAGCCGAGTTGTTTGGATGTTGATAGTGAGGGTTTTAGACACAAGTCCTATAGTGTTGGTTAATGTAAGATACCTACATTATGAGGACTGTGTGTGTTTTGGATGCGTAAGTCTATTGAAAGATGGGCTCTCAAGTCTGTGTGTAACAGAGACCCTGCAGTGTATGAAGCTTTCAGGTACATTATTATGAGGACTGTGTGTGGATACTGCCGAGAGTCATGTTGGTTCACACTGGAGAATTAATTTTCACTCAATATTACTTCATTACATTTACCTCATTTATGTCAATAACCAGTGTACCTTCATAACTGTATTGTATAGTCTCAACATATCTGTGTTGAATGGATGTTAATGTACTTTTGTGTTTGCTTGCACAAGGTTTCAGAGCACCCTGACCGTTCTCAAGCTGCTGTGCCCATGGCATCGTCCTCCTTTGAAGTTGATGAGCAGGTTGCTGTACTGTTATCACCAGACATGGTTGAAGCCCTAACGCAGCTCATAAGCAGAAGACTAGAGTGTGGAGTCCCGGAAGAAAACCCCTTCCTCTTTGCAAGACCCAACTGTTTGACTCCTTACAGAGGACAGGACTGTCTCAGGATTTATGCAAATGACTGTGGTGCACAAAGTCCTGAACTCCTTAGGTCAACACAGCTACGCAAGCATGTTGCAACTTTGTCACACGTCTTGAACCTAAAAAATCACGAGCTTGACCAAGTTGCTGACTTTCTAGGCCATGATATCCGTGTCCACAGAGAATTTTACAGACTTCCAGAGGCTACAACCCAGCTGGCAAAAATATCAAAACTACTACTTGCCATGGAGAAAGGGACCCTTGGAAATCTCCAAGGCAAAACATTGGAAGAGATTGAAATTGAAGGTATTTCTAAGTAGATAGTATTTTAAGGTGTCTAGTTTTTAAGCTTTTGAGTGTTCTTAACACAATATATTTAATAACCTTACTTTTACATTAAAGCTGTTAAGAGAAACAAGGAATGTTTGTACCTGCTGTTTAACATCTCCAAAAAGTTGATTCTGTTCATCTGGACATAGCTGAAGTTGATTCTGTTCATCTGGACATAGTGTTTTGTGGGAGAAATGTTTCGTCACTCATCCAAGTGACTTCTTCAGTCTCAGCTGACTGCAGGTTTCAATCTTATAAACAGTACATTTGCATAATGACTGAAACCAGCCCACTGAAGGAACAATGGGCTTGGAGGTCAGTCCTTAATCTTAATTATGCAAATTCTCACGACCATTGATCAGCAACCACTGACCAAAACCCACTGATCAAAGACCACTGATCAATGGCCATGAATACCATTCACAGAGAGCTCTTCTGTGTTGTGCCATGCGCTTCGCCAGAGGTTGTTTGGTTTCCCCGATGTATAAATCCTGGCAATCCTCCTTGCACTTAACAGCGTACACTATTTTACTCTGTTTGTGTCGGGGGACCCGATCCTTGGGGTGGACTAGTTTTTGGCACAGTGTTTTGGGGTTTGAAAGCCACAGAGACCCAGTGTTTAGATAAAATGCGTCTCAACTGCTCCGATACTCCTGACACATATGGGATCACTACAGGTTTTCGTTTGGGCAGCAGTTGTCCTTCTCTCCTGGATTGGCTGGAGCTTTCTTTAGGAGCCGTCCCAGCTTTGACAAAAGTCCAGCTGGGATAACCACATTTACTCAGGGCCTTCCTGATGTGATGTTCTTCTGCCTCCTTGGCCGCTGTGTCAGTGGGGATGGTGTTCGCTCCTAATGACACCCAGTTTGTGCTCCAGTGGATGATGAGAGTCAAACCTTAAATACTGATCCGTATGTGTAGGTTTACGGTACACGTCAGCTTTTAGATGTCCCCCATTACTGATGGAAATCTCAGTCTAAGAAAGCTAACCTGCCACTTTTCATAGCCTCCCTGGTGAATTTCATGTGTCGGTCCACAGAGTTAATGTGATCCGTGAATTGTGGTACGTCCTGAGATTTGATTTTCACCCAGGTGTCATCCACATACCTGAACCAATGGATTGGTGGTGTTCCAGGGTAGGATAGCAAAGCCCTCTTTTCCACTTCTTCCATGTACAAATTGGCCACGATGGGTGAAACTGGGGAGCCCATGGCACACCCATGTTTCTGCCTGTAGAACTGACCCTTGTATGTGAAGTAGGTGGAATGAAGACACAGTTCCAAAAGCAAACACACTTGGTCGATGCTGAGAGTGGTCCTGTTGCTGAGGTTGGTGTCATAATCTCTTACGGACTACCTTCAATGCTTCCGTGACTGGGATGCAAGTGAAGAGAGATGTAACGTCGTACAAGACCATGGTTTCATCTGCCTCCGTAATGACATCTCTCACCCGTCCATCCATCCATCTTCATCCGCTTTATCCGAGGCCGGGTCGCAGGGGCAGCAGCCTAAGCAGAGGCCCAGACCTCCCTCTCCCCAGCCACCTCCTCCAGCTTATCCGGGGGAACACCAAGGCGTCCCCAGGCCAGCCGAGAGATATAATCTCTCCAGCGTGTCCTGGCCTGCCCCGGGGCCTCCTCCCGGTGGGACATGCCCGGAACACCTCGCCCAGGAGGCGCCCAGGAGGCGCCCAGGAGGCATCCTTGTCAGATGCCCGTACCACCTCAGCTGGCTCCTTTCAATGTGGAGCAGCAGCGGCTCTACTCTGAGCCCCTCCCGGATGGCCGAACTTCTCACCCTATATCTGAGGGAGAGGCCAGCCACCCTTCGGAGGAAGCTCATTTCTGCTGCTTGTGTCCGCAATCTCGTTCTTTCGGTCACCCTCTTCACCACGACGGACCGGTGAAGCGTCCGCATCACTGCAGCCGCAGCCCCAATCCGTCTGTCAATCTCCGGCTCCCTTCTCCCATCACTCGTGAACAAGACCCCGAGATACTTGAACTCCTCCACTTGGGGCAGGAACTCATCCCCGACCCGGAGTGGGCACTCCACCCTTTTCCGGCTGAGAACCATGGCCTCAGATTTGGAGGTGCTGATCCTCATTCCCGCTGCTTCACCCTCGGCTGCGAACCGTTCCATTGCGAGCTGGAGGCCCTCACCCGATGAAGCCAACAGAACCACATCATCCGCAAAAAGCAGACTTGAGATTCTGAGGCCACCAAAGTGAAAGCCCTCCACTTCTTGGCTGCGCCTAGAAATCCTGTCCATAAGAATTATGAACAAAACCGGTGACAAAGGGCAGCCCTGGCGGAGCCCATCACCCACCGGGAACGAGTCCGACTTACTGCCGGCAACGCGAACCAAGCTCTGGCAACGGTTGTATAGGGATCGAATGGCCCGTAATAATCGGCCTGATACACCATACTCCCGCAACACCTCCCACAGGACACCCTGAGGGACACGGTCGAATGCCTTCTCCAAGTCCACAAAACACATGTAGACTGGTTGGGCAAACTCCCATGCACCCTCAAGTATCCTTGAGAGGATAAAGAGCTGGTCCAGTGTTCTGCGACCAGGACGAAAACCGCATTGTTCCTCCTGTGTCCGAGGTTCGACTAGCAGACGAACTCTCCTTTCCAGCACCCTGGCATAGACTTTCCTAGGGAGGCTGAGGAGTGTGAGCCCCCTGTAGTTGGAACACACCCTCCGGTCTCCCTTCTTAAAGATGGGGACCACCACCCCGGTCTGCCAGTCCAGGGGTACTGCCCCTGATCTCCACGCAACATTGTAGAGGCGTGTCAACCAGGACAGCCCTACAACATCCAGAGCCTTCAGGAACTCGGGGCGGACCACATCAACACCAGGGGCTCTGCCACCAAGGAGTTGTTTAACTGCCTCAGTGACCTCGCCGCCGGAAATTGGTAGGTCATTCCCCTCATCCCCAGACTCTGCTTCCTCCTCGGAAGACGTGTCAGTGGGATTAAGGATGTCCTCGAAGTATTCCTTCCACCGCCTGACAATTTTCTCAGTCGACGTCAGCAGCGCTCTGCCAGCACTATACACAGCGCAGGTAGAGCACCGCATTCCCCTCCTGAGACGCCTGACGATTTGCCAGAATCTCTTCGAGGCAGTCCGAAAGTCTTTTTCCATGGCCTCCCCGAACTCCTCCCACACCCGAGTTTTTGCTTCAGCCACTGCCCGAGCCGCATTCCGCTTGGCCTGTCGATACCTGTCGACTGCCTCCGGAGTTCCACAGGCTAACCAAGCCTGATAGGACTCCTTCTTCAGCCTGGTGGCTCCTTTCACCTCTGGTGTGCACCATTTGGTTAGGTGATTACCACCACGGCAGGCACCAACCACCTTGCGGCCGCAGCTCAATGCAGCAGCTTCGGCAATGGAGACGCTGATCATGGTCCATTCGGACTCAATGTCCCCAGTCTCCCTCGGAATGCTGTTGAAGCTCTGCCGGAGGTGTGCGTTGAAGATCTTGCGGACTGGGGCCTCTGCTAGACGTTCCCAGCACACCCTCACTACGCGTTTAGTAGGGGTGCAACGATACACAAAATTCACGGTTCGGTTCAGTTCGATACTTTGGTGTCACGGTTCGATATTTTTTCGATACAAAAAAAATGTTCATGCCTTTTTATTAATTTGTCATTTATTAAATTTTCACGGCACATTCTGCACCACATCTCTGTGCGTTCATCATTTGTTTGAAGCCAGCTCACCTCCTGCAACCACTTTTCTGAGAATACGCGCTTCTTTTGTGGTTCAGACTCCATTTCTTTGGAGGTGAAGGAACACCAAAGTAATTGCTTAAAGGATTTTGCTTCTTCAACATCTTTAAGAGTTCTAAACAAATGTCTGTCCTCCTCCAGAAAATCCTATGTACGCAAACACGCGTTGCAACTTCTTATCTTGTGCGCGTTTTTTATTTTGACAGCGAATGCGCACCTGCGGACCACTTATGTGCAGCCCTGGTTATTTAGCTCGTCATATTGCAGCCACAGAAATTCTTTTGTCCATGAAACCATAAAGCTGCACTTTCTTTTTGCCTTATAGTCTGATTTGTCATAACTTTTCCGTTTTGTGGTAAGCTTTGTTTGGCTGTCACTTCTTCACGCTGACCTGTCTTATTTGGCTCAGCAGAACTAAAATATATATCCTGCTGCTTTTACACATGCACTCACATAACGCTCAGCGATTCTCTGCGCGATCAACCTCTCACATGTTTAAGCTTGCTGCGGGAGATTTCACTTGTCATGTTTGCATAGTAAGCTAACGATTGATAAGATGTCAGAGGAATTGGTGCACAAATTATCATCACTCACCAATCAGTGCTGTCGCTCTCTATACGCAGTTCGCACGATTGCAAAGTGAAAGCAAAAAACAAGCGCAAATTCAAACGCAATTTCAATATGTCACATATTGACAGTGGCTCACCGATGCCAATGACATAATTACCCAGCTACATTTCCGAAAGAATGCAAAAGCATTGACATATATTTTGCGAGCCCTGTATCTGATTGAGGAATCACTCATCTTTGGAAAAGAGAGTTTATTACAGAGAAATGGCTCTTTCCAAAATAAAAGCTATACTATACGCTTCTTCTGGGCTATATTCTCAGCACCATATTAAATATATCAGGTCCCCATAAGGAGAATCATGTGCTAACGGCTGTCTAAATGACTCGGGTAAAGTTTGTAGCATGCGTGCTTGTTGTTTTTGTCTGCTTCCACTTGTCTTTGCACTAGGATGATGTCGGAGTAAATGTGCAGTCATATTCGTTGTGTTCCCACTAGTGCTGTCAGCGTTAATCTGAAATGAGGTTAACGACACAACACCTCCGTTAACGAGCTACTGCGGATTGCCTTGTGAGTGGGGCTGGACGGCCAACACAACGAGCTAACTGCGCTAACACACTAGTTCCCACCCATGTAATTGAGCATTGCTGGCACATCCAACATACTGTTTTACTTTAATCCATGACGCGCTTACCTTCAGGGTCATACTTCACACGAAAACCAAAATAGTTCCAAACGCCAGATCTGAATGAGGGTGGGGGAGGTTCAATTTGCCATGTTGCAACGAGCTTAGCTTCTGTCTCGCTAGCTTGCCCTGCGCTCAGTGAATCTGCGTTCGACTACTCCGCCTAGGCTGCACTGTCGAGCGCAGATCCACTGAGTGCTCAACACAGACAGCATCGTCAGAAGGGAAGTTGATAAAATAAATTAAAAATGTTGTATTGTTCGATACATATGCGTACCGAACCGAAAGCACTGTATCAAACGGTTCAATATCGATACGAGTATCGTTGCACCCCTAGCGTTTAGGTGCACCGGTTCTGTCCAGCGTCCTCTCCTGCCACCTGATCCAACTCACCACCAGGTGGTGATCAGTTGACAGCTCAGCCCCTCTCTTTACCTGAGTGTCCAGAACATATGTTCGCAGGTCTGGTGATACGATTACAAAATCAATCATCGATCTGCGGCCTAGAGCGTCCTGGTGCCACGTGCACTTGTGGACACTCTTATGTTTGAACAAGGTGTTTGTTATGGCCAAACTGTGATTTGCACAGAAGTCCAATAACAAAACACCGCTCGGGTTCAGATCAGGGAGGCCGTTCCTCCCAATCACGCCCCTCCAAGTCTTGCTGTCGTTACCCACGTGAGCATTGAAGTCTCCCAGCAGGACAACAGAGTCTCCAGGTGGAGCACCTTCCTCTCCATGGTGATTTTGGATGCTGGGGGCTTTGCATTGCTGAGACAGGCCAAAACTTTCGTCTGTAGTTGCTATGCTTCCATTTCTGCAATATTGTTGTTACGAATTGCTGTTTCTGTGGCTGTGATCAGCTCCACTAGCGGGATTTGTCCCGGTGTGACAGCAAAATTCAGCCCTTGAGCAAGGATGTTTTTCTCTGTTTCGTTGAGCTGTCTGTCAGACAAATTCTTCACCCACTTGTCCACATCCTCTGTGTCGCATCCTTGTCTCTTCTGGTCACTGAGGACACTCTCCGTATTTTGCCGTGGTTTCCGACGTACAACAAGTAAGTCAAACTTCCTTTGTTGCCTGGTCTTAGACTTCTTGTGCTGTGCTAGACGAGCCTTCTCAGTAAAGTCAAACACCTTTTTAAGAGTATTCTCATCTAGAAGCATTGTCAGTCTCTGTTGGATCCGCTCCTCTTGAGATTTTAGCATGTCCATGGTAAAATTTGTTTGCCTCACCCGTTCATTAAGCAACTGATGCTGTGCCTTCTGGAGGATTTTTGTTGCCCGGAAGCCTTTAACGAAGAGCTCATTTGCAGACTTTTAGGAGTAATCCGGTTTTGTCTGCATCTGAGGCTGAATCTCAGGTGGTTCCTGTAATCCACCATCTTACGTGCTGTTTGCTCATACTGACGTACAAGCTTCAGGCCGTCCTTGCCAAAGTGGGTTAAAACGTCTTGATGCATTCAGAATGCCTCGATTCATAATCAAGGAGGGGGCCTAAGGCCATCTTACAGTGCTGTGATTGCAGCCATTCCCCAACTCTCTGTGTATGGTACTCATGGCTATTGATCAGTGGTCTTTGATCAGTGGGTTTTGGTCAGTGGTTGTTGATCAATGGTCATGAGAATTTGCATAATTAAGATTAAGGAACTGACCTCCCAGCCCATTGTTCCTTCAGTGGGCTGGTTTCAGTCATTATGCAAATGTACTGTTTATAAGATTGGGGAAACCTGCAGTAAGCTGAGACTGAAGAAGTCACTTGGATGAGTGACGAAACGTTTTTCCCACAAAACGCTATGTCCAGATGAACAGAATCAACTCTTGGAGATTTACTTACCTGGATGATTGAGAATGCATCAAGATGCTGCTTAACATATTTTTTTGTCAGATAACCTAGACTTGACAGACTCTGGTGAGAGTGAAGACGGCGAGGCTGACAAAGAATACCCACCAGCACAAACAAAAATGGGTAAATGCACCAACAAACAACTCATATTTATGTAGTATTCAGTTGAATGCAATATTGTGAGATGTTTCAGGTATACACAGTTATTTAAAAGGTAGTAGTAAGGATTATATGTGCACTGTAAGTCTTAAGTATTGAAAATGTCTTAATTTGTTTTGGGCTGAGGTTAATACACTGCTTAAGCTATTCTTGACATAGTCATAAAGATTGATGTCTGTCAAATAATGTCACTAAAGAAAGGTCTAACCAGATCAGTACAAAAAATGTAATAGTACTTACATTGATAGTTTTGTGTTGTGATGCTACAGATATCTAGCCAGAGATGTGTGTAAATGAATCAACCACAACGCAACAGAGCATTAATATTGAGCTACACTATTCAACTACAGAAAAGGGAACTAGGCAATTTGTTGAGGTACCTCCAGGGACCTCTGACAGTATTACCCACTTCCTACAGTGTGCCCACTGATGATGATTGTCTTATAACTGGACTGTTGGAGTATTGTGTTTACATTTTTACAAGGTATGCCGAGAACATCTCTTCCGCTTATCCTAACCCCAGCAAGTGCACTTATTGGACTTGGCTGCCCAGTCGATAAGGCGGGACGTTAGCATAGTGGTTAGCACTGTTGCCTCACAGCAAGACGGTCCTGAGTTCATCGGTCCAGGGTCCGCAAACATGGAGTTGTTTTCTCCATGTTTGCGTGGGTTCTCTCGGCATACTTCAGCTTCCTCGCACAGTCCAAAGAAACTGGGGTTAGGTTAATTGGTCACTCTAAATTGCCCATTGATGTGAATGTGATTGCATATAGTTGTTTTTCTCTGTGTTAGTCCTGTGGGAGACTGGCGACCTCAGTCATTTTAGGACTGAGCTATGGACCTGAGGATTACTTGTATTTATGGATGCCTCTCTCCTTGTTAGTGAAAATCATTGTCTTGTTAAAGGAAAGTCTAAACAGGAACAGAAAATGTGACTGCTATATTGAGCTAAAATACTCCTTGTACTATAGGGAGGAGTACTATGCCACCTGTAGAGGAACCTTCAAACACCTCAAACGGTATAACTATCCATCACCCTACATATTGATGGCTGTTCCATGATTACCAAGCCACTCATATTGTTTGTGATATTTTTGTTTTACTTTTCTATTTACAGATGTGGACTCGGCTGGAGAAGGCACATCACGAGGTACCACAAGAATAAAATATTTTAAAATATCAAGACACCTTTGAACAGATTATTTGAACAACAGACTAGCAAATGGTTATCTCTGTAACAGTGTTTGACAAGCTTTTTGATGTCTTTCATCTGTGTGGATGGCTTTTATGTTTTATTTCTAGTAAAATAGGTGTGTCCAAAGTTTTAACTGGTACTGCAGATATATCATGACAATTCACTGATATGCCAGCTGAACAAATGGTCAATGTAAATTTAAACTTCCTCAGTCATTTTAGGACTGAGCTATGGACCTGAGGATTACTTGTATTTATGGGTGCCTCTCTCCTTGTTAGTGAAAATCATTGTCGTGTTAAAGGAAAGTCTAAACAGGAACAGAAAATGTGACTGCTATATTAAGCTAAAATACTCATTGTACTACAGGGAGGAGTACTATGCAACCTGTAGAGGAACCTCCAAACACCTCAAACGGTATAACTATCCATCACCCTACATATTGATGGCTCTTCCATAATTACCAAGCCACTCGTGTTGTTTGTGATATTTTTGTTTTACTTATCTATTTATAGATGTGGACTCGGCTGGAGAAGGCACATCACAAGGTACCACAAGAATAAAATATTTTAAAATATCAAGACATCTTTGAACAACAGACTAGCAAATGGTTATCTCTGTAACAGTGTTTGACGGGATTTTTGATGTCTTTCATCTTTGTAGATGGCTTTTATGTTTTATTTCTAGTAAAATGCTTTCTAGTTTTGGGAAATGCAGTTAAGATTACTTTGAAAAGACACAATGCTTATTCAAATTCAGAATGAATAAACAGGTGTGTCCAAAGTTTTAACTGGTACTGCAGATATATCATGACAATTCACTGATATGCCAGCTGAAGAAATGGTCAATATAACTTTAAACTTCTTCAGTCATTTTAGGACTGAGCTATGGACCTGAGGATTACTTGTATTTATGGGTGCCTCTCTCCTTGTTAGTGAAAATTATTTTCGTGTTAAAGGAAAGTCTAAACAGGAACAGAAAATGTGACTGCTATATTGAGCTAAAATACTCCTTGTACTATAGGGAGGAGTACTATGCCACCTGTAGAGGAACCTTCAAACACCTCAAACGGTATAACTATCCATCACCCTACATATTGATGGCTGTTCCATGATTACCAAGCCACTCATATTGTTTGTGATATTTTTGTTTTACTTTTCTATTTACAGATGTGGACTCGGCTGGAGAAGGCACATCACGAGGTACCACAAGAATAAAATATTTTAAAATATCAAGACACCTTTGAACAGATTATTTGAACAACAGACTAGCAAATGGTTATCTCTGTAACAGTGTTTGACAAGCTTTTTGATGTCTTTCATCTGTGTGGATGGCTTTTATGTTTTATTTCTAGTAAAATAGGTGTGTCCAAAGTTTTAACTGGTACTGCAGATATATCATGACAATTCACTGATATGCCAGCTGAACAAATGGTCAATGTAAATTTAAACTTCCTCAGTCATTTTAGGACTGAGCTATGGACCTGAGGATTACTTGTATTTATGGGTGCCTCTCTCCTTGTTAGTGAAAATCATTGTCGTGTTAAAGGAAAGTCTAAACAGGAACAGAAAATGTGACTGCTATATTAAGCTAAAATACTCATTGTACTACAGGGAGGAGTACTATGCAACCTGTAGAGGAACCTCCAAACACCTCAAACGGTATAACTATCCATCACCCTACATATTGATGGCTCTTCCATAATTACCAAGCCACTCGTGTTGTTTGTGATATTTTTGTTTTACTTATCTATTTATAGATGTGGACTCGGCTGGAGAAGGCACATCACAAGGTACCACAAGAATAAAATATTTTAAAATATCAAGACATCTTTGAACAACAGACTAGCAAATGGTTATCTCTGTAACAGTGTTTGACGGGATTTTTGATGTCTTTCATCTTTGTAGATGGCTTTTATGTTTTATTTCTAGTAAAATGCTTTCTAGTTTTGGGAAATGCAGTTAAGATTACTTTGAAAAGACACAATGCTTATTCAAATTCAGAATGAATAAACAGGTGTGTCCAAAGTTTTAACTGGTACTGCAGATATATCATGACAATTCACTGATATGCCAGCTGAAGAAATGGTCAATATAACTTTAAACTTCTTCAGTCATTTTAGGACTGAGCTATGGACCTGAGGATTACTTGTATTTATGGGTGCCTCTCTCCTTGTTAGTGAAAATTATTTTCGTGTTAAAGGAAAGTCTAAACAGGAACAGAAAATGTGACTGCTATATTGAGCTAAAATACTCCTTGTACTATAGGGAGGAGTACTATGCCACCTGTAGAGGAACCTCCAAACACCTCAAACGGTATAACTATCCACCACCCTGCATATTGATGGCTCTTCCATGATTACCAAGCCACTCATGTTGTTTGTGATATTTTTGTTTTACTTTTCTATTTACAGATGTGGACTCGGCTGGAGAAGGCACATCACGAGGTACCACAAGAATAAAATATTTTAAAATATCAAGACACCTTTGAACAGATTCTTTGAACAACAGACTAGCAAATGGTTATCTCTGTAACAGTGTTTGACAAGATCTGATATGAAAGTTTGGTCAATATGACATGCCAGAATTTTACAAACATTGCATAGTTCATGACTAATATCCAGTATGACCTTAAAGTTGGCATGAGGAATTTTCTTCTCAGGTTCAACATTAGAATACTTTTCTTATTTTGGTTCTTATTTCAGTTTTGGGATTTGAAAGCCACAGAGACGTTATCTTTTAAGAAAATCCGTATCAGCTGTTCTTGTCCTTCTTCGCTCCTGGATTGGCTGGAGCGTTCTTTAGGTGCCTTCCCAGGTTTGACAAAAGTCCAGCTGGGATAACCTCATTTACTCGGGGCCTTCTTGATGTCATGTTCTTGTGCTTCCCTGGCCGCTGTGTCTTTGCTCTATTTTGTAATATCTTGATGACGCCCAAGTTGTGCTCCAGTGGATGGTGAGAGTAAAGCCTTAAATACTGATCTGTCTGCATAGGTTTACAGTACACATCGACTTGAAAGTTGGCTCACTTAAAGCTCCAGTAAACTCAGCTTAAATACTAATATTGCATATTAATACTTACCATTAATCATCTTCAAAAGCCTGATTAACAGTTCAAATGTTCATAACTATTCGAAAACAAAGATGGGAAACTGCTTATCTTGCTTTTTAAACCATATGTGAAAACTACATTGGCATGTTAGATCACCTTTTGATTGAAATCTTTTTATTTTTATTTTAAGAGACAATATGAGAGTTTATTGTCAGTGTTGGTGATTCTGTAAATGTGTACATCTTTAAACTAATATTTTTTTGCACGAGTTATTTCTGACTCAAATGTTTTTTAATCTCCCATGTTTCACGGTTTTTATCAAATGAGAAAGAGGTTTCATGTGAGTCATCTTGTTTTGCTGAGTATGACATCAGAGTAGACTGTCCTACATTGTCTTCGGAACAGATTGTTTTGACTTTCAGAGGAATGGAAACAAATGTGTGCCTTACATCACTGGATCTTGAATGAGTCCTCAAAGTATCCTGGATATCTTTAGAGTTTTCATTAATGCTGGTTGTATCTGATCACCCAGAACTTGTCATAATGCCAGGTCTGAACTGGGCTACTGTTACAGTACAAAATCACATGAGAATAAGAGTGGTGGAAATGAGGAATAATTTGCTTGACAAACTAAGTGAAAAGATCAGAGGACAAAGCTGAAGTAATGGGTTGAACCTGGATTCTGCATGATTGGAAGTAGAGGACAATAAAGGAGGACATGATGAAACTGGATGGGAACTAATGTCACTTTGTAATTGGGTGTCCCGTGGCATTCACATAGTTAGAAGTTCTATCTTTAATAGTTTTCTTTGAGTTAATGTTTTTGCGGGAAAGAACGAGCTAGATCTTCTAATCAGAATATAGCTTTTAAGACACTGTATTTATCTAACATGGCAAAAAGCCAAACCCCCGTGTAAATCTAAAGCTCCACAGCTATTTAAACCAAGTGAAAAAATGCTGTGGTTAATGCCTGGACTTCTTTTTGATATGTGTACCATGAAATGGATTTGATGTTTACATCCATATTGTTCTTGAAGAGTAACTTTATAATAACTTAATAATTAACAAATCAAAAGTAAGCTGATCTTATTTTCTCTCCCCCTTGTAGCATTCCCTGGAAATGGCGCAGAAGGGGAAAATCCTCGAAGGAGACAAAAATGTCCATGGTCTCCCAAAGAGATTGCAGCAGTCATGAGACATTTCCGTGGGCACATTGCAAATGGGAAACTAGCCACTGTGACAGAAATCAAACAGTGTAAAAATGCTGAACGTCCTGTATTAGACAGTCGCTCTGTTCAAAATGTGAGAGACTTCGTCAGGAACCGCGGCATAACTCTAAAAAAAAGGAACAGCCGCTAAACGATTAATCAAGTTACAAAAATATATACACAGATGTTTGACATATATGTCATGTTTGCAAAAAGCACGTGTTCTTGTTGAAATAAACTTGAGTATTCACCATCAGATTGGCTATTATTTATATATATATATATATATATATATATATATATATATATATATAATTTTTTTTTGTCTCTAAAGACCGTACTTAAAGGGAACATGATATGTGAAAGCACCTTTTCTGTGCTTGAGCATGTATCTTATTACCAATTCAAGAACTCTGAAGATACACAACCCTGGAACCTTTTCTTTTGGAACTGAATATTTGTCTTTCAGTGAGGCTTTCTTATACTGAGGGGAAAAGTTCCTAAAAGCAAATTCTCATCAGCAGTTGTATAACTCAAATTAAGGAAGATATGTGCTTAATGTAAATGCATAATATACCAACTAGGAAATCTAACCTTTAATTGCTAGCCTTTAACAGAGAAGACCTGTAAATTCATGGTTGAAAAGTTACCTTTGGAACTCTTATCCCTGTATTGCTTTGACTTGAGCATTAGACATTTCATAAAGACTATAGGGAATTCACATTATAAATATGTGATGGCTCCAATACAAATCTAAGAATAAGGTTTGTCTTTGCAAATTGCATTGAGCTAGTTCTCAAATTCAGGTCTTTGTGTTTTGTGATGTTCGATTTTTGTCATAAGACCACGTTTTGTTAACTATTAATTTTAATATGCAGTAGTAGTGTTTGAGTTTAGCCATGTCCCACTTATTCATTTTTGGCCCTATAATATACTTTGGTGACAGGTATGTGTGTTGTATAGCCAGTGTCCTTACAAATCCTGTTGGGTGTTAAAATGTCTAATATTTTCATAGGCGGGGCTTCTCACCTAATTATCTATGTCCTGATAAGGTTGCAAAAAAACAGGTTCTTATATCTCTAGTTGTGTTGCGTGTATAGGAACTTTGAAGTGAGATCTGTGCTCTGTGGCTCAAAACAGATTTTTTGACGTATTCAGCATCTCTCAGGGGCAAGCGGAAAGTGGTGTCCCCATAGTCCACCACCTGGGCTGGTTTGGAAAAAGTGTCCTTGCAATACATAGAAACCCGTATAGGTGTGTGTGTGTGTGTGTGTGTGTGTGTGTGTGTGTTTGTGCAACATTGGCATTTGTTTACTCAGATCCAAGGCAGGACAAACCTCTCTGTTACAACCTACATACAAAAGACACACATTCACAATATATGGGTACACAAGTCTGTTTTATTTCAAAGTGTTTCAGACTTTACAGCATTTGCAGACCCAGTGTCCATCATCCCTGCATTTGGTACAGGTGAATTTCTGACATGTTGCACAGGTAAACCTGCTGCGAATCCTGTTGCAGCTCTCTTGCACCTGGCACTGCGTTGTCTTTACAGTCCCTGGCACAGCAGCTGCAGCAGCTTCAGCAGCCTGCCTCTGTGCTAATATTTCCTTGAGCTGCATGAATCTTCTTTTGCCTGTCCACCCTGTACATGCCTTGTACAAAATGTAGGCATTCGCCGCCGCCAGGTCCAGCGTATTGTAGAAAACCGCTACTGGCCACCTGCATGTTGCTGCTCTTACGGAATACATCCGCGCCATTTGGTCCAACACGTCTACACCACACTGTAAAAGCAGAGAGAGAGTCATGAGTATATGTTTTTTTCTATAGGCCTGTATAACACACATCAGAAAACATTGTAGCACTGGTGTAAAATTGTACACACATTCACATACCTTCATGTGGTTATAGTCTGCTATCGTGTTGGGTTTCCTCTTTGTGCCAGTTGCCAGTTTCTTGCAATTAGAGGAAGTTCACGCCGGACTTTATTCACCATGCCCAGTAACATTGTTTTGCGCTGCAGCAGTCTGTGCGACAGTGACAGGGAAGTAAATAAATTGTCCGTTGTGACTTTTCTCCCATCATCCATAAACGGCTCCATCAGTCTCATGACCACGTTCTCTGCCAGCCTCTCTCCCTTCTGACGACTGGGGTCCTTTCCCAAGTAAGGAGATGCACTGCAGACATATTTGGTGTCCAAATCCGTGGTCATCCAGAACTTGATCCCAAATTTGTCTGGCTTGGTTGCAATATACTGTGTGAATGGACAACGAACCTTGGTAGGGAACAGCTGTTCATCTATGGTCATGTGTTCTCCTGGAGTGAAACTCTTAGCACAGTTCTCGTTGAAGCGTGTCCAGATGTCTGAGATCGCCGCAAATTTGTCTGTTTTCACCCGTTCTGCCCGCGTGTCCCTGTCATCAAATCGAAGGTGCATAATTGAAATGACTCTATCTCGGGGCATTGTCTCTTTGATTACTGACACCAGAAATCCTCCTGACCAGCAATCCACAATGGCACCAACAGGACACATGATTGCTCTTACAAACAGGATTGAAATGAATGCCATCAGTTCATGAACTGACAAATTCCAGTCCGGCTCTGTTCTGCGGGCTTGATGTACCGTACAGTCTCTGATGGTCTGCAGCATTCCCACGTCTAACAGGCAAAGGAAGCTTTGGAGCACACTTGTAATCTTACGTTGTCAGAAGATAAACAAATAGAGAATGGTAAATTTACATGAACTTCACTCTAAATGGGTTTATATAAATATCATATGTGAGGTGTGAATATGCGTATTTTATATTTGCAGGTCAGTCAATGTGTGTGATATTTTGTATAGGTACGGCAGGCATTTCTGAAAGTTGTAACACAGAGGTTTGGCCTGACTTGAATCTGAGCAACTCTGAGTAAACAAATGCAAATGTGCAAGGCCTCAAGGATAATGGGTGGTTTGCACAACAAAAGCTGGAGGAGAAACGAGCTGACGACCTGTGAAAATCTCAGCAGGGGTGATTAACACCTTGGGACTTGCACCAGAAAATAAAAAAGCCAGTAATTCTAGGGGGGTTTGGGTTTAGGGAAGCTACGCAAATTTGCACAGGTTAGTAAACCTAGTGTTGTCAAAGGAGCTTGCAAAGAAAAGCGTCTGGACTTCTTTAAGTTGCTTGAAGACGTTTCACCTTCATCCGAGAAGCTTCTTCAGTTCTAAGGTCAAATGGTGGAGAGTCCCAGATATAAACCTAGTGGGAGTTTCCCCCCACAGAGGGATAAAAGGACCCCCTGATGATCCTCTAATCGCCTGAGCCAAGGTGTGAAACTGGGTGTGGGTCCCAATCAGCCAGAGTTTCGGGTGAGTTCATTGTGAAACCTGGCCCCACCTTATCATGCGATTTCCTGAGGTCAGATGGCCCAGGATGTGAGTGGGCGTTAAGGCGTCTGGGAGGGATCTCAAAACTGGATTATAGATGGCAGACAGTTGGTGTCGTAAACCACCGCCTCTGTTCAAAGATGGTCGCTCACAGTGGACATAGATGCTTCTTTCACTCCTCTTTCAAACCATCTGTCCTCTCTGTCCAAAATGTGAACATTGGCATCCTCGAAAGAGTGACCTTTGATCTTAAGATGCAGATGGACAGCTGAGTCTTGTCCTGTGGAGGTGGCTCTTCTGTGTTGTGCCATGCGCTTGTGAAGTGGCTGTTTGGTCTCTCCAATGTAGAGGTCTGGGCATTCCTCGCTGCACTGTACAGCAAACACCACATTGTTAAGTCTGTGTTTTGGCGTTTTGTCTTTCGGGTGAACCAGTTTTTGTCTGAGTGTGTTGCTGGGTCTGAAGTACACCGGGATGTCGTGCTTGGAGAAAACCCTCCTGAGTTTCTCTGATACACATACGTAATTACGTCAACAAAGTAACAACATACTGTGATTAAGAAATTGGTATACTACCGTTTATTCACGGTATGTCACTGTAAGCCCGCTGCAAGGTTATAAACTGCAATATATTAACCAGTAACTTACTGTTATCACGCATCATCAGTACCAAAAATATTAATCTCTGCTAGAGGACACCGTGTCCCAACAGCCGGTCATTTCCTGTTTAACAGGTTGGAATTGACCGTAATTTCAGTTAACAGTAACATACTGTAAGAGACTGGAGGGTTCCAAAAAAATTGGATGGATGGATAGACACACACAAAATATAATTCATGTGCTTTACACCACTTTATTTCAGTTCTGATTTTTCCCTGCTGAAATACACATTTCCAAAATCAAAAACTGAAAAGAACTGAAAACATATTTTCATTGAGGAAGCACTTGTTTTTACTAAACCCTGTAATCCATTATTTTCTCAGATGGTTGTACAAACAATAACGATATTATGTCATATCCATATCATGGCAGACAACATATGCTCAAGTGTTGGGTTTTCTTAGTTATATTTTGTAGGGTCTTAAACCTACACTGTGAAGTGCCTTGGCATTCATTTTGTTGGCACCATACAAATAAACTGAATTGTAATGAATATAATATCAAGCCCCACACGTCTGCCTTTATATACACTTTGTCCAAAATACTGTCTCACACCACCAAATCAATGCACAAAACAGGGTGCACAAGGACATGGATGAGCGTGTGTGGTGTGAAGGAACTGACCTGCTCTGAACCCTGATCTTGCTTTGTGGACTGAGTTCATTGATTTGTAGGGTGAGCCAATGCATGTGACAATTAAAGTGTAAGTAGCTGAAATAATTTTTAACAAACGGGTAAAAGAAGGAAAAAAAATCAAAACTGTTGCACTCAAAAAAACCTATTGGACAGAGACAGCGTCTTGCAAGATGGCAAGAGAGCTTGTCTTCATTGTTGTTCGTCTTGTGTAAATGTCCAGAAAGCATGGGCCATGGATTATCTGTGGAGACACAGGTAATAACACATTGTTCACTTAAATTATACAAGAAATTCACTAAAAATGGCAAAAACAGTTACCTAATTTGAAGTTCTCCACTCAAATTCAGTAAGCCGCTGGAGGAAAGTTGTGACATGAGGGTTTATCGCTTCACAGTGGTCCCAGTCTTTCTGCTTGTCCCAACCTTGGAGGTACATTTTGTTCCCTCTTCAGGGTTTATCCTTACAAAGAACCTTAAAACATGCCATAATAAATAGTAACATACAGTAACATTGAGTTGTGATTTGAAATAATGAGTTACTCATCATCATCATCTATCACTATTAGCTAACTGTTCAAACATACCTCTGAATTAGTTCCAATGTTGCACACGCGGACTCCTGGTATTCCAGGTTCAATACATAAAATGAACCAAAGAAGACTGACATTGCATCAGCAAAGGTGTTCTCTTTGTCCAGCTCGACAATTACACGCCTCTCTGCACTCACCATCCAGCAGGTGGCGGTCAGTGAACTTTGTCCTTAAATGTATAGGGGCAACATAGTCATTGTCATTATGCAACATAAAATAATTTCAATACTTCACTTCTTCACACTGTCTAGATAGTCATAAAGCAAATAGCTATGTACAGTTAATTATTAATGGCCTTATGTACACAAGTCCGTCTTAACATATTATAATTGTACATAATTGGGAATAATTCTGCACATTAAACACACCTAACAAAGAGTCAGGCCAACTAAATTACCGGAGATGAATCAACTGTATGGTTATTTTGGAGTTTATAGTTTGTGCTGCTGTTAAACTTTACAGTATTGACTTCAGTATTTCTGCTGTTGGTGTAGCTAGACTACTATGTTGATCAGTAATATGTAATGTGAAATTTGATATTGTTACTTTGCTGGAGTCACTGAGACACATGTCCAACAACCTTGGTTTATCAAGGAAATTACAGAAATTTGAGCTAACAAAACAGAGACTGGATACCTGTGTCCACGAAAAGCTCCTGTGCCAAACAGAGATTTTAATATGGTCTAATCAGCTCTATTTCATAAATGACTTCTTACCAAGCATAATTAACCTTGGGGTGCTTGGCAGGCTTTTAACATGCAAACTGAACAATATAAATTTGCGTGCACTGAAGCCACAAAATTTAGAAATACACATAGTTGCAAAAAGTTCAGTGGCCAATTACCTTTCCTAAATG
This sequence comes from Neolamprologus brichardi, assembly GCF_056152115.1. Classification (NCBI taxonomy): domain Eukaryota; kingdom Metazoa; phylum Chordata; class Actinopteri; order Cichliformes; family Cichlidae; genus Neolamprologus; species Neolamprologus brichardi. The sequence goes on from NW_028270135.1 coordinate 297,078, forward strand.
ACATATGCAATGCAAAAAATAAGAGTATTGTCAATAGGGACCAATTCCCAATTTTTACATGATCAAAATGATTCACAAAAGGCTTCAATAAACAGAAAATGTGTGCCGACAAGAGAACAGTGCACAAAAATGAAAAGATATTTGAGCTCGACGCTTTAATGGGTTTAACATGACTTAGTCAGCACTCCGCACCGTACAGGTAGTACAAGCACACCTGAAAACACTGACCAGCTAACAGCTTTAAGCATTTGGGCGCAACCTCGGTAGCTCACCGATTCACCTGTTGCAAACGTCCAAGTTTCTATCAAGTCTCATAAATCCATCGGCAACTATTATACTAGTCTTTTGAGTCTCCACATTCATAGATATTGACATTTTGTCTTAGCATTTAAATGAAAATATCCTGATAGGGTAGCTTAAAAGTCAAAACAAACAGTAATAAGAACGCATTTCGGACTTCTCTCGAATAAGTGAAAAAAACACTTACCTTCAGACTGATTAGCTGGTTCCGATCCAACTTTAATGTGTCCCATGTCAGTCCGTTTTAGGGAAAAAGTGTTAAGTGGTTTCATTTAATTTTGAGATACTCCCGCATGGATGAGCAATTTGGAGTCTAGCAGAGTTATCACGAATAGCATATGATCTTCAGATATAATCCAATCAACCTTGCATTTAACCCGATTGAACATCCAGTTACCTCTGACTACTTCTAAGTTGCACATGTTAACGGTCTCATCATCACTCTGTGCTGCAGCGAACTGGATCTGTGGCACAGAATAGTTGATGGCCATGTTGTTCTCCTGCTTTGCAGCTTTGTTTGAGTCTGACTTGCAGCTTAAACGTGCAAAACTAAGAGAAGCAGATCAATATTTTCTTCTTGTTGTTATTTAATGGTGGTTGGCAACCAGCGAAAGGAGCATTAACAACCTCGAGCAATATTTTCTATCCCCATTGTTGTTTTGAAAGTGAATACCCGACGTGTGCGTCACACGTCACGTTGTACGTCAGGTGAAGGTGTGGTGTCGGCTATCGCACCTGTCGCATTAAAAAGCTTTAAAAACGTAACAATCGCTTTAAAAACACAACCCAACACGCTAAACGTGAACAAACATAAACACCCGTGTTACATTATCACGTATATCCAGGACATCTCTTCTGAACCAAGACGAAGTGGTGCCACAAAGGAATTATTTCTTTAGGAGAGTGCATTTAATAGCAGTCTGGCCTGCAACATAATGCACCGCTAAAAATACAGTTTCTGCTTGTCCCAGAATTTATTAATTTTGAGAGTGAAGTTGTAGGACTGATGCTGGTTAGTGGTGTAGGTTTCATGGATGTGACACCTTAACTTGTGTAAAATGACGACCAGAGCATATTATTAGGTTAGTTCACTGTAGTTAGGCAGAGGTGTCTTAAAAAGTACCACCTTATACAAAACAAATGAAGGTCCAGTATAAGAAAGAATAAGAAGAGAAAAAAGGAACACCCTGCTAAATGAAGTCATTTTTAAACATTACTCTAAATGTAGCCATTAGTTTTTGTTGCTGGCCATTCAACAAATAAGTATACTTCAATTATATTTTCCAAGTATACCTTACCTAGTACGTATACTAATAATGCTTCTTGGGACTATATTGGCCCCCGTTTTAGTACATAACAGTATTCTTGAAATTAACTTTTAGATGTACTTTTTGTTCACCATAATTGTACTAGCATAATGTCATAATGTCTACAAGAGTATAATTAAAATATACTCGACTCTATCACAATACTAACCTTACAAGTATACTATTAATTAATAGTATTAATAATGTTTCACATTGTTTGAATAAACAAACTGAATGGTTCCATTCAGTTCAAGGAATTAAATTTTAGTGTGGCTGCAACTTACTCCTTAAGTTGAAAATTATGCTGTATATTGTAGTTTATATGTTATACTACTTTCACAGTGAATTGCATTTTATAGTAATACACTCTGAATGAGGATTTAAGTAATTACTCTTAGATCTACAGTAGAAAACAACAGAAATCCGGATGGTGTAATAGTATAATCTCAGTAACATCGCCAATTGTTACATTTGCTGTATTTTACAGCTGTTTCCATGAGTACGGTGAGTTACCGTAAAAATAATGTAATCTCATGGAATTTTCCCACAATTACATGCAAATTACAGTACTACACTGCTAACATCCTATGGAAATTACTGCAAAGGCTAACAGTGTAGCACCCTCAAGGATTGACGTACGCACGATGTAGTTATAAAACAGGGTTTATTCTGGTCTTGGCAACCCCTGAGAACTGCTACAATAAACAAAACATAACATTAAAATGCGCTCTTGTACTTAGTGCCAATCAATCAAAAGTCCTTAATTACATAAAATAAAACATTTAAAACACACAAACCTCGTGAGCTGACATCCAGGAGGTGCTAAATAGTCCTTTATGGCCTTATTGCCTTATCCTCCATCTTCTTTCTCAATTATTTCTACTCTTTGAATGATATTTTCTCCATGTGTGAAGCTAACTGTGAGCTGCAGCATGCAGACACCATGTGCGCTAGCAAAAAAGGAGACTGGGAGTAGACCAAGCTGTACCCTACACAATTCACCACCAGAGGGCGCAAAGAACAAAATCCAGACATACAACTTACAATTAATATTCTCTATTTTTGGTGGTTCTCATGGTTGAGTCTCTTGTATTTGTAGCTCCCTAGGTTAGCTTTTGTATTTTGTGATTTCTAAGCTTTAGTTTTTGTTACTGTGCCTCCTCTGAATTCCTTGTCTTATGTCTGGTTACCCTGGTTTCTATGTTCGCTTATTTCCTGTTTAACTTTGACAGTCTTGTGTTAGTGGCTGTATCACAATTCAGGGTCTGCAGCCTTAAAGTACGCAGCCTCAACGGTCCTCAAGGGCCGCGTACTCAAAGACCGCTGAGGCCGGAAGTGCGAGGCTTGTAGGCTTGTGAAATGGGACGGTCTACCCTCATAGAATGAAGAGTAGACTGATATATGAAATATTCCTTTATTGGGTGAGAAAATCAGACCATGTCATAACTGCTTTAAGTCACACAGAATAGATATCAGAGCCTTAAACAGGCTGACTTCTGCTAAATGGGTCAAACTGGGCACAAAGTCTACAAACAGATAACATCCTTATAGAATATGATGTAACACTATAGATCAACTTAGCTCAGAATATATAAAGCATATAAACCATTACAGCAATATGATGCAACAAACACAGCAGTGCTACTAATCCAAAATACTCAAAGCTTCATAGAACTGAAACAAACATTTATTTTTAGCTCCATTCTGCTGCTGATACATACTTTAGGTTTCTGAACATTAAACTTGTTGCTGCCTTTCATAGTGTGTAACTTGAAGGCCCTGAGTACTTTCTCCCACACTGAAAACACTGGAATGATAATATTATTTGAACATTACCTAATAAGACTGATTCAGGACAGACAGTTAGTTATGTTAAACTTTTCTAGCAGTCCTTCACAAACAGGGAACAGTCTGTCTATTCTCTCCATCTGTCAGCTGCTGCTGGCTCTTCCTCCTCCTCTTCCTCACACACTGCTGAGTTTGTCCTGGTGGATCATCAGGGGTGCAAAGCCTCACAGATGATGTGCAGCAGTGGGTCGCTCAGTCTGTCCTCACTCTGGACACTTGCAGTCGTCACACATGGAAATCAAATGTGTGATAAGCTGCAGGATTCAAACACAAGTGTAACTTATAAACACATGTTCATACTTTTAGTCCACAATCAGAGAGAAAGAAACAGAGAGATAGTGCAGGACAGACAGACAGGTGACAGTCTCAGGTGTACACACTGCTACAAACAGGAGGATTTAGTGTTTGTGTTATTACGAGAGCTGAACAAGAAGAGTTCCAGATGGTACAGTGGACACATGTGTGACTGCTGTGATTAAAGCATCTTTCAGCTTAACGAGTGAACCGTCAGCTCGTTCAAACACACGTTAAAGTCCGTTTGGCTCGACACCACCGAACAGAGGCAGCAATATAACAGAGCTAACATTAACAGTGCAGTGAATCCTGCTTGTGCCGTGATATTCAGGACTGCAAACCAAGCAGCATCACTGACTTTCAGCTTGTTGTGTTTGTGGATATATGACTGACTTTAATTATCCACAAAATCATCACATTCTCTGTAAGATTAAGGTCGACTATTGTATTATTATATTTTAAAGGCTTTAAAACCAAGTAAAAGTTAACGTACAAACGTCACTAATGTCACATAACTTTGCTGACATGTGGCCAACAGTAATGTTGTAATGTTCCTCATTATTAAACATTTGCACATAAATAAGTGACATAATATTCAGTACTTACTTTTCACAGTTTACTCTTCGGCAGCTCTGCTTCTGCCGTCTGCGGCAGAATTATCCACACCGACTGCCACGCTATGAATTGTGGGATATATGGGACCACGAAGTCTACACTGCCACAGCCTTAAAATTCAGGGAAATGAAGGACGCATTTGAGGGCCGCATTTCGAGCAGCCTTTGAATTGGGACAGCCTTCGTCGCGTCGCTGTGACGTAATCGGCCTTAAAATGTGGCCTTTAAGGCTGCAGACCCTGAATTGGGATACAGCCTAAATACACACAGGAGGCTAATGAGAGAAGTGGGAACACACGGGGGAACAGCTGACACACAAGAACATACTGATGTCACAGTGGAAGAGTAAAACTAAACACGATGAACACAGGAACACAAGACCTCTTCAAAATAAAACAGGAAACATAAGACGCAGACATGAAACACATGAAGGGCAAGGGAGACTTAACAGGGGTGGAAGACACAAGGGAATCTAATAACAAACTATAACAACGTAGGCATGATAAAAAATGAACTTAGAAGACAGAAGAAATAGAAAAAACTTATAAAAGACTTGCATCAGATGTGGCCGACTTCATATAGTGAATCATAGAAGGCTGATATGATTCACTCATTAAAGTGGCCACTTTCATATATTGTTTTAGTATCCAAAACATACAAGTTTCACACACGACAGATACAAACTTTATAAGATTTATATCTTTTCCATGTGGGTGTTCAAGTACAACATGATGTTATGATGTAGATCTGATGCAGACGTTGAATTAATGTGTTACGCTTGTCTCTCCTTAACAACATGACATCAGAGCTCCGTCACATTAAAACTGTGCGCTCTGGCACCGTTGTTTTATAGACGTTGTATGAACGAGAACAGGCAAACGTTTCCTTTTCACTGATTATTTTGTTGAGAAATGTGATTAAAAGTTTACCTCTGATTACGACAGCGAGAGAGTAAAAGGTCTTAACATCCAGCCTCTTAAGGTTACAGTGACACAACGTGTTTGAACAGTTTCTCTATATGTGCTTTTACTGATAGTAAATCAGCTTTAATCTTAATCACAGATATAATCAAAGTAAGTCGAATTAATGTGATGGATGAGAAATGCAGTTTGAGTCATTAATATCTGACCTTTTCCTGTGACGGGTTTGTGTGTGAGTGCTGGGTCAGAACAACTAAACAAATATCCAGAGACAGTATTTTAATAATGATTTAATAAAAGAAATCACGCTGAGTATATTATGACTGAAAAAACAAGTAAAACAGTGTTAACTGAGTGAAACATGAATTCATTTGTGGCTGAATGTTCATGTGTGATGGAATCAACAATAAAATCTGTTCAACACAGAAGCAAATGTAATAAAGTGATTTTAAAGCTTAAACTTTGTTGTCAATCCTACATGTGGAACATTCAGAGAAGCGAGGACGGTTGATGGACATCAGCTGTTTTCCTCTGTGAAGAAAACACGTCGAACTTTGTATTTGTAAATGTTGGAGTCCTGGACACACAACTCACACACTTGTGTTGTCACTGTTTGTCTCGCTGTAAACATCCCAGGTCCTGCATGTTGAGTCCAACAGAAAATCCCACATGTTGACATGCAGCGTTCAGAAAATAATGATGTTCAGTGTTTGGACCGGTTCTCTCCTGCTGTGCGCTCGAACTGCGTTTTACAATCTGTCTATGAGCATGTTTTTAGTGCTTTATCTAAGTCCGTACTTTCTATCTGAACGTCCCAAACATTCACGCTCAGATTGCTGAGAAACTTGAGGTCAGTATGCGGCTCGTGGTGGCTGTCTGTGAGGGTTTCTCTCTATTTTTAGAGGCTCTGCTTCACAATATAAAGTGTTGTGAAGTGACGGAGCTGTAAAAGCTGAATCGAACACTGAACCAGCTAACTGAAACTGTAATTTATTTCCTGTTGCTGTCAAAGCACGAAGGGTAGTGGCTTCATTTGCAGAAGTTCATGTTTTTACTGAGTGACTGAGCACAACGTGTTTATGAAGTCACGCAGCATCGATTAGCAGCTGCTAGCAGAAGGATCGTGACCCGAGGGTTTCATGATGCACCTTTGTAGACTGACCTCTGGTCCAGTTTATATGGAGCTCAGTTATTGATTAGGCACTGAGAGTGTCAGGGTGAAGGGGCCGTCTATACATGTACCAATTAGAAGATACTCCCTCTACTCGGATTCACACAGATCACATTTATTGACACGTTGTTTGAAAGAAGATGAGTTCAGCAGCGGCTGAAAGAGAAAGATGGATGTTCTGACGCCCCCACTAACATCCTGTGCAACCTTCTCTGAATAAAGTTGAAAATAAGCATGAAACTGAATAAGAATGGCAAAAGATAAGAATACAGATGAATACAAGTTCAATTTTAAAGTTTGAATAGTTCCTGCAGCTGAAAGTATGGAAGTGGTCAGAGTTGGAGGTCGATGAGGTCGCATGTGGCTTTTTTCTTTCTATCCAAACACACAAAAGATTGAAGTTGAATGTTTTAGGAAACTTATAAATAAGAAGCTGAATGATGGTTTTTCTGGAGTTTCCTATATTACCAGATATATTTGCTCGTCTTTCACATGCATATGAATCCATGGCTTTAATATGATGTCGTCCTACTGTCTGCAGCTATAACAGCTTCAGCTCTTCTGGGAGTGTGTCTATGGGAATTTTTCACCGTCTTCCTGAACTGCATTTGTGAGGTCAAACAATTTCAATTCAATTCAATTTTATTTATATAGCGCCAAATCACAACAAAAGTCGCCTCAAGGCGCTTCATAGATACAGAGAAAAACCCAACAATCATATGACCCCCTATGAGCAGCACTTTGGCGACAGTGGGAAGGAAAAACTCCCTTTTAACAGGAAGAAACCTCCAGCAGAACCAGGCTCAGGGAGGGGCGGGGCCATCTGCTGTGATTGGTTGGGGTGAGAGAAGGAAGACAGGATAAAGACATGCTGTGGAAGAGAGACAGAGATTAATAACAGATATGATTCAATGCAGAGAAGTCTATTAATACATAGTGAGTGAGAAAGGTGACTGGAAAGGAAAAACTCAATGCATCATGGGAATCCCCCGGCAGCCTACATCTATTGCAGCATAACTAAGGGAGGATTCAGGGTCACCTGGTCCAGCCCTAACTATATGCTTTAGCAAAAAGGAAAGTTTGAAGCCTAATCTTGAAAGTAGAGATAGTGTCTGTCTCCTGAATCCAAACTGGAAGCTGGTTCCACAGAAGAGGGGCCTGAAAACTGAAGGCTCTCCCTCCCATTCTACTTTTAAATACTCTAGGAACAACAAGTAGGCCTGCAGAGCGAGAGCGAAGTGCTCTAATAGGGTGATATGGTACTACAAGGTCATTAAGATAAGATGGGGCCTGATTATTTAAGACCTTGTATGTGAGGAGCAGGATTTTGAATTCTGGATTTAACAGGAAGCCAAAACAGGAGAAATATGCTCTCTCTTTCTAGTCCCTGTCAGGACTCTTGCTGCAGCATTTTGGATTAGCTGAAGGCTTTTCAGTGAGTTTTTTGGACATCCTGATAATAAGGAATTACAGTCGTCCAGCCTGGAAGTAATAAATGCATGAACTAGTTTTTCAGCGTCACTCTGAGATATTTCTAATTTTAGAGATGTTGCACAAATGGAAGAACGCAGTCTTACATATTTGTTTAATATGTGCGTTGAAGGACATATCCTGGTCAAAAACACTGATGTTGGATGAGACTGTGTGGCTCGCAGTCTCTATTCTGTTTCATCCCAAAGCTATTTCAAAGTGTTGAGGCCAGAACTCTGTGCAGGCCAGTCAACGTCTTCCACACCAGGCTCACTCATTCATGTCTTTAACAGGCAGGACGGGGATATTCCCAGACTTTCCCAATTTTGTGGGAACTTTGTGTGAAATTGTCCAAAGTTTCTTGGTATGTTGAACCATTAGGAGTCCCTTTCATTGCAACTAAGGGCCTGCACCCAAATCCTGAAAAAGACCCCACATCATACTTCACCCTGCACCAAACTTTACTCTGGTGGCACAATGAAGTCAGACAAGGACTCCCAGCAGCTCCCAGACACGATTGGATTAGTCTGATCTGTCACTGCTCTACGGTTAAGTGCTTTACACCGCTGCGTCCTGCGCATCGCATTATTGGTGATGTGATGCAGCTCGGCCATGGAAACTTCTTCCATCAAGCCACACGAGGTTTGGAGGTCTGTAGGGACTGACTCTGCACACTATGAAGCGCCTTGAGGCGACTTTTGTTGTGATTTGGTGCTATATAAATAAAATTGAATTGAATTTAAACTATGGGTGTCACCATCCACTGAACCCCACTCTGTGATGCTGCGTGGCCTACCTTTGTGCTTGATTTTATACATCTGTGTATAAAAGTGATTAGAACACCTGAATTCAATGATTTGGATGGTGAGTAATATAATGTATGTTTTTGCTCACACTGGGTGCTGCCTGCAATCTCAAAGTATGTGGATCTGAAGGTTTTTCTATTATTTCAGTAGCCTCCAAAAATGAATGAAAACCGAAATATTTTAAAAACTACAGTCGGGGAAATAATTATTAAAAATAACGAGTAAAGAAACGATCAGTCTGTAACTCGAGTGGTTGGTTTATTTGAAAGACGGAACAAGCAAAGAAATCCAGAGTTATGAATTAATTTGCATTTTCATGAATTATAACTTTATAAACTTTATAATCAAGCTTCGCAGAGTAAAATAGAACAGAATGAGAGGGCACGTCAAAGCTCGACTAAAACAGATCAGTGATGTAAATGAAACCTCATGACAAACCTGCTCTGGGCTAATGTTTGAACGCCTACAGGCCACCAACAGTCACACCACTCTGACACCACGTTTCCTGTCCACACAGACAGATCACACCTTGATGGGTTTCATGTTTAATTCACATCACTGACAAAGACGTAGACATACGAACATCAGTCCAGTCTCGTTTTCAAAACACAAACGTGAGCTGCAGGAACTGCTGATGTGTTTCACACATGAACAGATTCGAGTGCAGCTTTGATGCACTGCAAGCTTCAGTCCTGAGGGACAGGAACAGATGTTTGCACTTCCCCCGCACGCTATGTGCTGCCCGTCTCTCTACTACAGATGCGCTGCTGTGCGCTCTAACAACGTGCTCTTGTGTTGCTGTTGACCGTGTGTCTTCACACTTTGCATGTTCTGTCATGTTTTTGCTCCTCACATAGTTTCAGGTTACCGTCTGGATTGCATCAGAGTTCAAAGACAACCAGAGTAACTGAACTAACAGGATTTTTCTCCATGACTGACTCACCTGTGCTGGTGCTGGGGTGGGGGAGGGGGGGGGAGTAAAGAGGGATGGTAAGAGAGAAGAAAGCCGAGTTGAACGTGTTCACCTTTCTTTTTATCTCTGGAGATGGGATAGATATGGTAATAAAAGAGGAATTGTTTGGGAGGAAGTGCAGCCTCACTGAGGGAGGGGCCTGCAGAGAAGATCGAATGCCAAAGGGAGGGGCACATCCAGGCTTGGCAGATGACTTTGGTCTGTGGAAAACAGCACAAAGGAAGTGACTCCACACTGACACTTTTATCTCTCTGCTGTTTCACTCGATTTATTGGCCGACATCATGGAAAACTTCCAGAGTATCCTGCGTTTCCTCGTGAATCAGAAAACCACAATCGGCTACAGTTTCATGGCTCTGCTGACCATAGGCGGGGAGCGGATTTTCTCCATGGTCTCCTTTCAGTGTCCCTGCAACCACGACCAGAACTTTGCGTATGGCGTGACGTTTCTGCTGGGACCAGCTGCAGTGCTGCTGATCTTTGGTATTTTCTCCAGTACCCGCTTCTGGAGGCTCTACACTGGGTGCTGCCTCAACCCCATGAAGCTCTGCCCCCGTGGGAACTGTTTCGGCTGTCTTCGGGTGTCCCTGAGTATTTTCACCGGGGCCTGTGTGGCTCCTGTAATGTGGCTCTGTGTGGCTCTGCTCAATGGGACCTTTTATGAGTGTGCTGTTAGCGGTCTTGATGATAGTCTGGTGGTCGATCTCTTCTGCAAGAACAAGACGTTGAAGTGTCGTGAGGAGCTGGCCCGGGTGCCCTGCGACCGCTCGAAACTGTCTAGAGAGGAGCGCATGGAGCTGCTGCTGATGTTCAGGGCTCAGTCTCAGGTAAGATGAGTGATGTCGGGGGGGCGACTGCATCCAACATTACAATACAACTTTATTTGTACACCAAAGTGCTTTACAATAAAAACAGGAAAATTAAGACATTAAATAAAAGACTATAACAAAGTACCACATATGTCATCAGGTTCAGGGCACTAATTATACAACAATAAAAGGGAATATAAGAACAAAGTTACTAAGAACAGATATAGCTAAAGGATAAAGTACATAAATAAGAAATTGAACCAAATATAAAACAGCGACACTAACTAGATGGAGAAGCTATGTTGAATAAATGAGTTTTTAAACAGGATTTAAAAGATAAAACGGAGTCTGACGCACGGATAGCGATGGGAAGGTTGTTCCAGGGCAAAAGCACGGTCACCCCTAGATTTAAGTCTAGATCCAGGCTGAGCCAGGAGTAATTACAGACTTTCACACAAATTTGAAATACGGGGTTTGATTGGTTAGTATTTGTCTGTTTGTCTGTTATGGTTGTTATGAATGTAGTGGGGTTTCTAAGTTAGTTTAAACAGCAGGAAATCATTGAAAACTGTCGAGAAAACTGTCAATCATTTGTGTTAGACCATTATGTTAACACTGAAAAACGATCCTCTAACTCAGGGCTGGGCCACTCCAGGCCTCGAGGGTCGGTGCAGGTTTTAGACCTGACCCAGGGTCAGCACACCTGAATCACACGATGAGTTCATTACCAGCCTCTGAAGAACTTCAGGACATGTCGAGGAGGTTATTTAGCCGTTTAGAGCAGCTGACACATCTAAAACCTGCAGGACACCGGCCCTCGAGGCCTGGAGTTGGACACGCCTGCTCTAACTAAAGACTCACTGACCGATTTGTTCATTTATTTAATTTTGCTTCACTTTATGGAAGTGCAGTCCTGAGTTGCTGTTGCTGTGGTTCTTCATGTTGCATGTCTAAATAATGAAATCAAACGAATACATTTTACTTCCAGCTTTTTCATGTTTGCATGCTCTGACTGCCGAATGCTTCAGGCTGTTCTCTTTATGTTCAAAGGAAGTAAGAGCAGAACTATTTAAATACTGCATCACTACAAAAACTGGGGCCTTCTTAGAAATCTGTAAAAGAGACTGAATTACTCTGGTACTTGAGGTTTGTGCTTCCAGGTCTCTCAGTGTGATGCATTCAGTTGTTACCGTCTGAAGGTGTCCCTGACGACAGTCTGAAACTGACAGCATCGTTTGTTTCTGCAGATTCTGGGCTGGTGCATTATCATTATCGGCGCTTTTGTAGGCCTTCTGGGTACCTGCTACAAAAACTGTCGCTCCCAAGTCAGCTACCTGCAGCTTAAATTTTGGAAAAGCTACATGGACAAAGAAAAGGAGCGGTTTGATGCCCTTGCTATAGAGTACGCCACCAAACTGGCTGAGAGAAACCTGCAGAGTTTCTTTGAGAACAAGCCACCCGGTCTATTCCCGTTTCCCAGCCACAAAGCCTGGGAGGAGATCTCTGCATACTACACGTTTTCCAGGAGCGAGCAGTATTACAGCACCCTGCAGAGGTATGTGGAGAAAGCGGAAAACCTTCCACCAGAGAGGAGAGCCGTCATGGATGTAGAGCACGAAATAGAGATGAACTAAACAGCATTTTATCTGGAAAATTCAGATGTTCAGGGAAGTAATAAATAATGAACACACTGCATTGTGATTGTTCCTACTCAGCACTGATTTTACTGACAGTGCAAGTCTGACTCAGGAAAAAGCCTCCACAGCTGTCTCTTTATGACGACGCTGCCCCCCAGTGGTTTAACCAAAGAGCACATGAAGAGCATAACCACTTTAAAACCAAACACACCGATGCTGCCTACCTCTTTCAGACTTCATGCTTTTGAGACCTTTCATAAATGACACTGCTGGGTAAAATGTCTTACTTTACATTTTCAGAGTAACTTGATTTAAACACAAAAATCAGCCGTGTGCCATTTGAACACTAACAGCTGTAAATATAGTGTATTGTTATAACAGAGGGTAATCTGTAAGTGAGAGGAGAAGAAGAGGCCACAGGAGGCTTTTGGGTGCAGTGAAGGATTCCTGCTATAGAAGAGGGTGCAGGCTGTAGGCAGACCAACCCTGACAAGAGCTGCTGAATGAAGCATTGCACTAAACTGCAACAACAGCCCTCTGAAGACACGTGCACTGCAAAGATCTGAGTCTCAGGTGTCCCCAGCTTCAGAGTTGCTCTCCCAGACCACAGCAGAAACTCTCCATCATGGATCTCAGAAAAAGCTTCTCGTGTGCAGCCTCTGTTGGTCTCAGCTTGTTGTCAGCGTGGGCGCACAGGCACGTGTTCTGGCACCACATCAACGTCCACGATAGACGTGGAGCTTTCACCGTCATCCACGAGCGCTCTGCACGCCTCCTCCTTCACCTCAGTGACACACGTTTTGTTTTATAAGATAAGATAAGATAAGATAAGACTTTATTGGTCCCACAACGGGGACATTTTTGCATCACCTCAGCTCAGATACAGATATCAGAAGGAAATACAACAATACAAATAAGTACAATCAATGAAAAAAAAAGTAAGATCATACACTATATACAATGGTAGCACACACAGTATGTGATTATGGATATAGTTGGAAATATGGAAGACATAAACTATATAGCTTGGAAGGTCATGGAAGGTCCTTTATGCATTATGTTTTGTTTTGTTTTGTTTTGTTTTGTTTTGTTTTGTTTTGTTTTGTTTTGTTTTGTTTTGTTTTGTTTTGTTTTGTTTTGTTTTGTTTATGTTGATCATGTAAAAAAGAACCAAACAAATTTCCCACGTGTTGGACCAATTAAGGTTTATCTTATCTTATCAATACACTTGTGTGAAAAACAAGAAAAAAATCAAATAAAATGATAAACTACAAAATAAAAAAATGAAGCAAACTAACATATCGCAGCTTTCCTGAGTTTACAAACCCAAACCAGAGTGGGAATACGTGCATGCTTCTTTAACACCACCTCTTCTCCTTAAGTCATCTCTAATTATTTATCCTTGTTGTTATAAACTTAAATAATAATAACAAACATACTCCAAATTACATAGAATATAGTTCGTACATTAACTTGTTCCTCAGTCATTCACAAAACAGATGTTAATGAAAAATTCTGAATATGCACAGAAACTAAATAAACGAGACATTTACTGAAATTCAGCATCTTTACGTCACATGAAGACTTTTTTAACTGCTTCAGCTGTTGCACAGTTTCACTCCACGCATGCAGATACATAACTTCCTACTTTCAGGAAAAAAAATACTTTGAGTATTTCCTGATTCATTATTTTTCGGTCTCTGCAGTTTCACTAGATCTGCATATTTCACAGTTTCAGGCTGTAAAAAGAGTAAATCTGAGGGAATCTGTACAGCCTGCATTGTAATGATGATAAATTTTGTCTTCCACAAAATTGTCCTTTACAGATTGATCACGCTTGTCTTTTTAGCATTAGCGCTTCTGTACCTTTGCTCAGGTGTGAAAAGAGTCCTCATTGGCCTCTGTTACTCTGTTACATTCTCAAACAGTAATAAAGTACTAGACTTGAAACCACCACGAACAACTGAAGTGTCAACACGTTCTCATCCCAACATGCCAACAATTGAACTGAAGAATTGTTTTTGTGAGCACATCCTCAGTGTTTTAAACTGTTTGACACGTGTGATGTTACACATATATGAGAGGTTTTCATAAAACTTTTTATTAGTATGTTATGCTTTGAAATCTGTTACAGTGTAAGTTTTCTAAATAAAAACTTTGTTCACTGTGTTTATGCCTGATCATGTAATGTTAATAAATAAAATATTTAATCTGGTATTTGTGTGTTTTGTGGATAATGATTAAAAATGAGTCCCAGGACACTGATGAGCACAGAGGCTAGCAGCGCTGAGTCTGCATGTATCACAGGGAAACAGCAGAGGCCTCCTGTCACACATTTATTCTGTGTTACTGATCCAGTGAAACAGGAAGAGCTCATGTTACAGCACATTCATCTCTTTTGGCATATTCTCCTAATATCTCAGAGTTATTTCATAGTTAACAAAGTTTATTTTACATCATGTTTTTAAATCAGGTTGTGATCTTAGAAACAGCTTCATAGCATGCAGCAGCAAATATTGTAGCACTTTATATTGTAAAGCTTACTTAAGATGACTGTTAGGACAACTTATTCATTGCACGTCTGCAGTCCTAAGAATAACTTGATGTTTCCAACTGTGCAGATTTACCCACTGACAAACGTTAACGTTCTACTAAATTAAAAAGCAATTTGTTTTTTTTGTTTTTGTTTTTTAAATCATTCGTTTTGTCATCCTTGACATTTCTAGTACACTTATATTACAGTTTTTCTCCATTGGTTTGGCTCATTTCTTGAAACAGAAATTACATTCTCAAAACTCTAAGATCATTTGGCAAAACACTCTTACAGTTTACCACAACACTATAGCTCACCTGCAAAAGCTCATATCTCTTCCAAAACTGTTCACTCAGGCTTCAATCTAAATCCCTTTCTCATTTAAACAGTCAGTGTCTCCAAACTGGCAAAGATCCTTCTCAATAGCTTTGGCTCATTCCTCGACACAGATCGGACATTCTCATCATTCTTGGTGCTTTTGTCAAAATAAACCTGGATGGTTGATCACAACAACATGGTCCACCTGCAAAAGCTCATATCTCCCCTAAAACAGTTCACTCATGTGTCAAAACGACATTTCTTTCTAATCTGAATAGTCAGTGCCCCCAAAATGCATCGTCCCTTTGGCATTGTGTGAGTACTGCCATACAAAATGTTTAGATGTTTTGTCACTATGGCAGAGGACCAACAATATACAACAGAAAAGAGTAGCCTCCAAGGTTTGACATCACAGATTGCACTCACACTACCAAGGAAATTATAACCATTTTTTATTCACACGCAAAGAAAGTTTCATACATATGTAAAAAGAAAATGTACATTACAGTAGTAAATTGTATGAACACAAAATCAAAAAACAAGGACTTATTCAGTGGTCGCTGTACTCATTCTCCCGCTGCACAGTGACTGGAATACTACTCTAAACAGTATGAATTATGTAATTCCATAGTTTACAGTAATTTGTTCAATATATTTCTCTTCATATTTAGTATCAAAACATTCCACTAGTCCTCTCCACCTGCTAGTATAGACCTACTACTGTAGGCAGGTGCACACAAAATCTCTACAGTAAGTTATACATTTTTTGCCTCACGCACAGTGCCCTGTCCTATACAACATATAATTCCATCATAGATTACATAGAGTACATACCTGTTTTCCCTGCGAAAGGTTTGGATGATGGAGGAGACTGTAGAGCGAGGCACATTAGGCTGCACTCGACGACCTGCCTCTGACATTGTGAGGCCATGGTTTATGACATGGTCTATAATTGTGGCCCGAATTTCATTCAGGACTGCACAGTGTCTTCGTGCTCCTCGGCCTCCTCTTCCCCCTATTCCTCCACCACGCATTCTCAGTCTTCCTCTTCTTCTTCTTCTTCTTCTTCCTCCTCTGCCTTGAGGAAGAACTTCCCCTTGTCCGTTTGCTTGGCCTTGTCTATCCATGTTCAGAAATTGGACTGGCTCTGGTCAAGCTCTATATATCTGTGTTTGGCAGCACACAATCATGGAGCACACCTGTGTGTGACACCTAGTTTCACCTGACTGTCAATGACTGTCATCAATTTATCAAATATTCAAAGAAATTCATATATGGTATTCATGGTATTATGTTCTTGACCAATTTTGACGATTGAACAGACGGTTGTGCATGTGAGTACTTATACAATGAAATCATGCTGACATGTTTTGGAGAGAATGATCATTAGACTGAGAATCAACTAATCAGTTTAGATCTACAAGAGCTATTCATTTGGAAAATGTGCTACATGTGGGCTAACTGTATAACTGTAGGCTACTTGTACTTAATCATTTGCAAAGATGCACTGAGACAATTGAGACATGTACTAAGGTATTTGCCATTTGATAAAATGAATGAGAAATGCCATTCTGTTGTGAAAATTTGCCAAGAGGTTTGGAGGTTTGTCCATGTTATTTTGAGAATGTAATTTCTGTTTCAAGAAATGAGCCAAACCAATGGAGAAAAACTGTAATATAACACTGAATGCAAATGTGAACCTTAAAGAATAATTAACAACACTTCTTGTAGTTAAAATCAGCCCAACTCTTCTTTTCAAATGTAATAAAGTATAACAGCCAACATACTGACGCTGTTCTGCTGAACAACAATCACCAACATTGTTTGAATGTGACAATGAAACAAAGTCTCAGAATTAATTATTCTGAAACTAAGTTTAGGCCCACCACAACTTTGTTTTGTAGTTACATTACTGATATAATCAAAGTAAAATGTATTTATTGTTCAGTCTCTGATTTAAACAACACATTGTTTTGCATTCAAACACAGAGGCTGCACTGTTACAAAAATCATCTTAAAAAACAGTAATATTCCAGCAGCTGGGCGCCAAAATACGACCGTAAAATAGCAGAAAATAACTTTCTCATGAAAATACAGTTTGTTGCGCTAATTTTACATGGCATTCTGCCTTTTCAAGTGCTTTTAGACATTAAATTAGGAACATTTTAACGTGATCAAACAATGAAATTACCTATAAACAAGGTCAATGAATGTGGCAATATGAATCATAATACTTAAATGTACAGAAATATACAGTCAACTTCAATAATAATGGATTGCATGTCCTGCCATATCGCACCATCGGCCTCTCTGGCCATCGCCAGTAGGTGAAGAGTCTTGACCACGGACACACCAAGAGCGTCCGAGTCGGGGCTCAAACCGGCAACCTTCTGATCATAAGGCGAACTGCCAACTCTTGAGCCGCAATCACCATAAATAGCAATGTTAATAATACTTATGTGATGTAACACAAGCTTATAGGAATCATGTTATATACTTTTCCACACACTCATCCCCCCTCCCTTTCCAAACGCCTTCGACGCTTATTCCCTTCCGATGCTGACGGTGGATCAAGGAGACCAGCGCACGCAGGCCCGGATGTGCTGTCTACACTGGCTGTCTCTCACCCTTTACCCCCCCCTGTTGCTTGTCATGTGTTTCTTTGGTGTATTAAGAGTTTTTCATGTGCAGAGGTGTTTCTTTCTGTTCTCAAACTGATCTCCCTGTTGGAGCTCAGTCTGGGGGGAGTTATTTTTTTCTCCTTATCTTTCCTCATGTGGTGCATTTTCCCATTGTTATACCTCTCTGACCTGTCTTCCCCATGTGATGTTTTATGTAATGTATGTATGGTCGGAGGGTAAGATGGCGCCGCCATTGCGTGCAATAGGTCGGCAGCCTTATGAAATTTCCCCTTGTGGGACTAATAAAGGTATATCAAATCAAATCAAATCAAATCAAATCCATAGCATTACATTTGAATTCAACAGTTCGATCTTTCAAATAACAGACAGATATTTGTGAAATCCTGATACATTTGTGAATTATTTTAACAATCTAAATATGCATATGTACAGACAGATACATTTAATAATCATGACAATTATGTTTTATTACATTACAGTGATTTAACGTTAATTTACATTTGAAATGTGAAATCAGTCTATTTACGTAACTTTAATGATGTTCTAGAAGAACAAAAGTGTAAAATGCAGTAAAATACTTTTATATTAGGATTTTCCTACACTGCAGCCGTACCAGCGACCTCGTGGTTGTTAGTTCACATTCATTGGCCGATGCTTAGCGTCATGTTATTATGTGTCCCAACATCCAATGGCATGTCACATTGTTTTCATGGCCACACCCTCCCCCCAGGTGCAGAGGCCTGTTTCTGTTCAGGAATGTTGGGAATACTTTGAGATTTATATTAATTGCAATTCCTGTCTCTACATTTATTTTTTTTAATATATAATTAGCACAGCGTGGCCGTGCAATGTTTTATATGTTTTTTTAGTTTTTATTCCTATTAATTATATTTTCACTTGTTACCTCTGAATTATTGAATCAAACCTAGATGACATGAAATTTTCAGCACAATTATAATTCAAATACTGTTTAATTATTAATTATTCTCATTAATTTTAGATCATTTTATATATTTTTCCATAGCATTACATTTGGATTTAACAGATTATTCTCTCACATAACAAATATTTGTGGAGTTAGTCATTTCTGAATGTATTTTTACAATCTAAATATGCACATGTACAAAAAAATATATTTAGAAAACAAGTAAATTGTGTTTTACTATATGTACAGTGATGTTATGTTATTTTACCTTTGACATGTAAAATCAAAGTCTACTTATGTAAATTTCTAGAAAGACAAAACTGTAAAATATACAGTGAGATACTTTGACATTACTATTTTTTGGAACAGTGTGGAATGTTGTAATAATTTAAGGATGCTTGTTTCCAGTCAGGCATCACTGCCTGAATGACTGTCATGGATCGAGGTGATCCAAATGTAGGTGCAGACAAAGTCTTTAACGTCCCTTCAGTACAGTGGCAGTGGATGTGGGTTGGAGATGCAATGAGCTTGAACCTGCTGGTGACCATCTTCACTGACCTGTGAAGCAGTCCTGCAAGCAACCAATCAGATTCTTTGCTACACCAACTTATTTGCTTTCTTAAGACATTTTTTCAAACATTGCAGACTCCAATTTAGACGATCTCAGGCCCCCTCCCCACCAGAGAGGTGACGATCAGTGTCCCACTGTCAGTCTGGATAGCCCTGACCACCACCCCACACACAATAATGCCATGAAAGCACATTTTAAAAAGGGCTATAACCTTTCATTCTGATGATGTGTAGAATAATTTGGGCACAAAACAGATTTCACTGTTCATAAACTTGCAGACTTGACTATATAAGTCTGATCTTTGAATAAATGCAGACAAACTGTCGTTGTTTGTTTACTTCCACAGCACGTCTTATAGAATTAACTGGAGTCATCAGAAACAGCAGAGAGCAGACATATCTCAAGTCTAATGACAGAAGAATTACAAAATGCTTTTTGTAATTAAAGTGGAATTCAAAAATGCAGATTTTATTCTACAATTCATCATTTAAGCACAGAAGTCTTTACTTCCATCTGCATGGCTCTTGTGGTCCTCCATACCTTCCAAGCCAAAGACTAGAAAATATGATGAAGCAAATCTTCCCTTTGGTTTCACCTGCACAAGTGCTGAGGTAGGTCTCCCTGCAGGATTGGTTTCCCTGCGAGCAGCGCTGGGCTGTTCAAATCACGGACAAACAGGATCCCACATTCTTGATTTTTAGTTCACAAACACTTGTTGTAATGACTAACTACTCCTGACATGTTGGAGATGTTAGCTCTTTATACAGTAAAGTTACAGGATACAAATAACATCAGGCTGATCCTGCAGCGATTTTGTGTTTGAACCCATTTTGCACAGAGAGACATTTTTTGAAAAATGTATTGACAGCAATGTTGAATATTATTACACAGGAAAAACCAACTACAGTAAAATAATCACAGCGTGACGCCTCTGTCTTTGTAAACAGAGGGACAGTAACTGCGTGTAAAACCTGCAGACAGTCAGATTAACAGTATTTTGTCTCTATCATTCTGCAATTCATCTCATGTAAACAATAACGTGGCCACAGCGTGACGTGAAAAAAGACACATACCTTTGACGCTGCGTGACGAACTCTGTATTCCTCGTCCACACGGAAATGCAAAAAAGGAGTTTTAAAAATCTCAGTTTTCGCTGATTCGAAACGCCGTTTATGTGGACGAAACAGCTGCGTGTTCAAAAATACCCGTGTAGGTGCGGACATAAAAGAAAACTGTCAAGAAATGTCAAAACAAACACTACTGTTATTATTATTTAAAATGTAATTAAACAGAAATGTTCGTTACATGTAAAAGCAGTTTGCTTATGTTGTAATATAAGATTGTTTCGTCCCTTCAGGCCTCTGGTTACTGAGCCATCAGGTGCAGCAAGACCAGAGAAAAGACGGATGAGATACTCTGGATCAGATCCCAGGAACCACGTCTGAGATGAGCAGCCGGTCACAGGAGAGTGACATTAACTGTCTGCTGCAAAATACCCTGCAGAGTGAACATGTTACTGAGAGGGAGGATCAAGTCCTCACTAACAGACCCCAAACTCAGAGCAATGGGTCAGTGCAATGGAAGAGGACACAACAACACATTTACTTTAACCACAGTGGGGGTAGATGGGTGCTCGCAGTCATAAACAATGTTGACGGATCAGAAAAATACACGGCACGATATGTTGCTGAAGGATAGAGTCAGACGATGGGCGTAGATTATGAAGAAACATGACACATGACCTGACTAGTGTCAGGGCGTCGTGCAAAAGGCAGCACAAGAAAACATCGTCTTACATGAGATGGATGTTAAAGCTGCTTATCTACACGCACCGATGGATTGTGAGGTATTCATGATACAATCAGAGGGTTATGACGTGAAATCTGACACAGATTAAAAATGGAGAAAACAATCAGGCAGAAATTGGAACATGAATATCTGAGTGAGAGAAACTTTGTGCAGAATCCTGCTGACCGTTGTGAAGGTGAAGGTTTTCATAATGTGGGTAGATGACCTGATCATGGCTGCCAGCAACAAACGTGAACTGACTGGTGTGAAGAAAAGCAGCAAAATTCAGAATGAAGGATTTGGGTAAACTGAGTGATAAATGTGTAAAAATGTCACAGAAACAATGTGTGGAAGAAATACTTGAAGGGTTCAACATGCAGGACTGCAATGCTAGGCCGACACCTTGTGAGCAACAACTGAAGTACAGAGAGGCAGTGGGCCGTCTGATCGATGTGGCCACAGTCAGTAAACTTTCACAGTACTCCACCAACTGAAGACCAACGGACTGCAGTAAAACATGAACTAAGATATTTGAGGGGGCATCTGAGACAGACGTGTTACAGGAAATGTGATGACGAGGAACTCAGGTTTTACAGTGATGCTGATTGGACAGCTGATGTCACAGGCTGATGTATAACTAGTTATTGTATAAGTCTGGCTGTAAATGGTCATTGATTACATGGAAAACTCAAAAACAACCTACTGTTGCATTATCTACCCGTGAAGCTGAGTACACGGCTTTAGCGGCAAACCTACAGGAGTGTTAAGAGGTTGGACAGAAACATGCGCCGCCAAAGGTTTATGAACATAACCAGGGCGCCACGGCGCTGGCTGTAAACATGTTGACAGCATGAGTTTGTGAGGTCAACTGTGAGTGAAGGAAAAATAACTTCAGCTTATCGTCCGTGGTGGCAGATGTAATGACAAAACCTACAACAAAAAGTTGTTTAATTTTGAAAAATGTGTGTTTGGACATTAACCCGGTACACGAACATGTACACAGTACTGCATGAGATGCAGAGAGGTCTAAGAAGAAACACCCAGTGCATCATGGGAATCCTCCGGGATTACTAATCACATCACATCTGGGGAGATAGGCCTCGAGGGCCGGTGTCCTGCAGGTTTGTGTGTCCTGTGTGACGAGATGCAATTTCACAAACCTAAATTTGGTTGTTTTTGTTGTTGTCGTTTGTTTTTTAAACAGAGACGAGGTTTTTCTTTCACACTTGCTGATGACTGACGTGTTGGATTAGCAGCACCTTAAAAGCAGGGTAGCAGCACATACAGAGGTTTTTATTGGACTCCTGTGAAACTGACTTTACATTTCTACAAAGTGAAAAATCACTTTTCATACTCATTGCAATAAATAGTTACAACTTCTGTGCCTTAAGCCACGTCTACACTACAAGTCGTACGTTTGTCTCACATCACTTTGAAGTGCAGCCCGGTCGCATGTGAACATTGCAGGCTGTGCAGGTTTCCTTCACTTGTGCTCTTAAAGTTCTCTAAACATTTCCTTGAGAAAGCATTTGCAGAAAAACGTCTGTGTGATGTCCTGTACATGTGCTTATTTTCTGCTGAACAGCATCAATGTCTAAAAGTAGTTGTCACACATGGACTGACAAAAATGTGTAAATGTGGAGGTCAGCTCTTCCAGTCCCAGGGGACACACAGGTCTCCATCTTGCATGACAGAGTAGAAGTGAGAAACACAGATCTGGAGGCCTTGCATGTGGGGGGGGCGCTGCTCCAACAGTCTCTCACAGCATTGGATCATCTGTGCAGGGCTGACGCTGGGCTCCTTAGACAAGCTCCTCAGAGACAGAGTCTCCAGACACAGCTTCACCACAGCCTCCTCCTCCGCCTGCAGTCTGCACACAAACAGGAGAGTGACGAAGTCAACATACAGAACAGGATTCTTAATCAGCACCAGATATCAAAACTCTCAGGCTGCGTCCACTCTGCAGGTCTTGATGCTCAATTCAGATTTTTTGATCAAATCCGATTTTTTTGTCTGCTCGTTCACGCTACAAATAAAATGTGACAGCAAACGCGCTCTAGTGTGAACGCTCAAAGCGGCCGCATGCGCAAAAGACGACGTCACACACAACGCGCTCTGTTTAGACCCAGACCAACAGTATTGTTTGACTGATGGTCTTAATATAAAGACTTCAGACTTCACGTTTCCCAATTTTTGCTTTAAGTTATTTTGTTATTTACATAATAATGTAAATAACCTAATAATGATCCTTATTGCTGTTTTAGAGGAGCGCTGCTTCAAAGGATAGTTGCAGATTTCTGTCAGAATCTGCAGATTATACAGAACAAATAAAATGTTCACGTTTCTCCAACGTTGTCTTCCCAACAGTTTCACTGGATGGCCAGGAAGCGTTCGTGATGTCTTCTCCGGCGCTGATATTTAGCGTCTGTCTTGTGTCGGTGACGTAAAAGACGGATTTAAAGCGACATGACCATCAAACAGCAGCTTTCTGAAACATCGGATATGTATCGGATTCAGCACCACATACGAAAGTGACCCAGATCGGATTTGAAAACATCGGATTTGTGCCGTTCACACTGTCACACCATGATCGGATATGGGTCGCAGAGGGTCAAAAAAGTCGGATTTGATGCGCTTTCGCCTTCAGTGTGAACGTAGCCTAAGAGTATCTTTTGTCCTCATGTTGTTGTATTCGTTTGTATTAGTGTAACCATGGTTGAGTTCCTATAATAAACTCTGCTAGAGCTGCTTCAGCACTGTGACTGATCACTGCCGTCACATATTCATCCTCTGGTGTCCTGGATGGTGTCTGCAGTGGTTGGATGCATCAGCAGGGATGATGGGACAGAGCACCGGGCTGTGGTCGACTCCTTTGTCACGTGAGCAGAATCATCTGCAGCTCAACGTGGCAAAGACCAAGGAAGGAAACACTTGACCCCTGTTTCAATCCAGGGGGTCAGTGTGGACACTGTGGAGGACTATAAATACCTCAGAGTGCACAGAGACAATAAACTGGACTGCATTAAAACACACAGCACTTTACAGGAAGGGCCAGAGTCGACTCTATTTTCTGAGGCGGCTGAGGTCCTTCAACATCTGCCGGACAATGATCAGGATTTTCTATGAGTCTGTTGTGGTCAGTGCGATCCTCTACGCTGTTGCATGCTGGGGGAGCAGGCTGAGGGTCGCAGATGCCAACAGACTCGATAAACTGATCACAAGGCTGTGGGGGCGGAGCTGGACTCTCTTAGGGTGGTGTCAGAGAGGCGGATGTTGAAGACAATCATGGACAACACCTCCCACCCACTGCATGACGTACTGGCTAGTCAAGCGAGCACGCTCTGTGAGAGACTGAGATTACCCATGATGCACCACTGAACGACACAGGAAGTCATTCCTGCCCGTGGCTCCCCGTACAACTCCTCCATCTAACACACTGAACACTGCAGTAGTTACACCCTGTTTACACTCTTTTCTGCTCTAATGTTCTTGATATTTATTACTTGGTGACGTGTATATATTGTGCTGTTCCTCTTATCTTAACATATTGTGTTGATAAATAGTCTAGTTGGTTTTTGTTACTTTACTGGAGCAACTGTACCCACATAATTTCCGTCGGGATTAACCCTTTAAGACCGACCATAGAACCAAGTCCACCAGAGCTTACTTTATATTTTTACATGCTGTGGAGCCATTTTTGGGAGCATTTCAAGTTGCTATACATCAATACAACCATTACAGCCTAAATTTTAATAATATGTCTGCATTAAGTTCATAGTAATTACATAAATTGCAAAAAAGTGCAATAAACTACAAAAAAATTGAAAATCGTTTTTGTTTTTTTAACATATATTTCTAGTTAGAGAAATTTAAGAGGCTTATCCCTCAAAACTGTAAATACAAAAAAGTTGCACAAAATAGTTTCCCACCACAGGAAATTTATTTTGAGTGTCTTCATAGTTTTATTTTTGAAATACACCAATTTTTATATACTGCAGGAAAAATAAAAATGGAAAGTGCCCGCTCTGATCGGTTTTAAAGGGTTAATAAAGTATTCTGATTCTGATTGATTAAGCAACAAGATCTCAAATTCTAACAGTAAACACAGTGACTGAATATACTAAAAATAAAAACTAGTCATTTCAATCAACACAGTCTAGTTAAACTTGGGCAGTTGTAGGTGTGGTGAACGTTTCAACGTTTTTGAAATTGTTTTTGCAAACATGCTAGCATCTTGTAAGAGGAAAAATACTAAATATGATATAAAATATAAAAACACCCCTCCCAAAGAAAAACAGCTGCAAACAGACAGACTACATCACACTCACTGGTTTTTGCGTTGGATGCGCCGTCGGGCTTCAGGGGCGTGGTTCTGAAGGAAGACCTGTAGTGCAGGAAGATCACATTTGATGGGAATAATGAAGTGTCCCATCTCGTGAAGACTGGGGCTGGAGCGGTCACTGGAAGAGACGCAAACATTAAGTCAACTGCACGTGCTCGTGATGGTCGGTGGTTAAAAGGGTTTCGTACTTTTCCAGCAACATGGTGAGGCCCTGCAGACTCCTGGGGTGCAGACGGAGGTGGTGGGACATTAGACGCTTGTGGAAGGTGTTTAGGGAGCTGTAGTGCTCAGCTATGGGCTGAACTGGTCCCAGTCTGTCCATGTGCACCACTTGTGTTCCACCCAGGAGGAGGCTGATCCTCTCCTTCAGCCAGTGTGTCTGTTGCTGCAGGCTGCGATAGCCGGGCAGCTGCTCGAAAAGCTGGAGGCACACAGCAGGGGTCAGGAAACAAAAGGCAGCACAGAGACTATACATGCAGGAGAGCCACAGCTGCATTACTTTAGTCCACTGATGGTGAACATCCATGGTTCCCAGCATGACGTGTCCAGAGGCATTCATCCCCGACTGGTCGGCGAACACAACCGTATGTCCTGGTAAGAAGACGGAGGGCGTTAAAACTGGTCTACACATCTACACTTGGACGCAGTGGCAACGCTCCCAAAATGATGAGATACCCACTCTTTCCACAGAAACAGGTCTCTAAGGTATGATCACTGTCTGAAAACACATCAGAGGTCGATGTGACAACCTCACGCTGGATGGAGGACATGACTTTGTTTGGTCAAACAGTGTTTGATTGAAATAATTGCGCTAAAACAAGAGTTTATGTTCTTTAATACAGTAAATCATCTCTAATGACCAGAAATATTCATCAGAGTCTTACTGCTGAATGAGTGACGCAGTTTGAGGATGATTCGACAGATCAGGATGTGAAAGATAAGAAACGTGTCTCCAGCCCATCGTTATGGTTATGTTGTATTTGCTCAGCACAGAATCATAATATAAATGTGATTGTGGTAAAAGTTAATCATGATTAACAGCTTAGAAACGGATCAGAATATAATCAGTTATAAGTTTGACCATCACAACTAATAAGAAAATATCATCTATGACATGATTCTGATAAAAAGGACCTCACTGAGACGTCGTACAGAGTGGCCTGTTCGGGCAAAGATGGCCTTGGTGTGTGTGTGTGTGTGTGTGTGTATCATTTTAAAACAAGTTATATAGTGATTAACAAACCACAAGCCAGTTTTGGAGGCCGTGGACCGGAGGGCCAGGTCCAAGTAAGCACCAAACCCCTACGGCCCTCCTGTGGATGGTGAGCCCACAGGAGGAGGGAACCGTGTCGCTATTCCTAGATGTGCCCGGCCAAGAAACCCCTGAATTGTTCCCCTTCAGGTTGGGGAACTTGTTCCCGAGTTAGGGACGAGTGGAACACAAGACTGACAGACAGTTCCTGCCGTCGGTCACAAGCTCTAAAAGAACGAGGCTGATATAAGATATAAGTGTCAGAAACGAGTCTCCTTTGAAGAGTGGCAGGGCTGTGCCTTCCAGACAGAGGAGGAGCTCACTCGTTGGAGAGGCTACGTTCACACTGCAGGCGAAAGCGCATCAAATCCGATCTGGGTCACTTTCGCATGTGGTGCTGAATCCGATACATATCTGATGTTTTTGAGCGACTGCTGTTTGATGGTCAAGTCGCATTAAATCCGTCTTTTACGTCACTGACACAAGACAGACGCCAATTATCAGCGCTGGAGAAGACATCGTGAACGCTTCCTGTCCATCCAGTGAAACTGTTGGGAAGACAACGTTGGAGAAACGTGAACATTTTCTTTGTTCTGTATAATCTGCAGATTCTGACAGAAATCTGTAACTATCCTTTGAAGCAGCGCTCCTCTAAAACAGCAATAAGGATCATTATTAGGTTATTTACATTATTATGTAAATAACAAAATAACTTAAAGCAGAAATTGGGAAACGTAAAGTCTGAAGTCTTTATATTAAGGTCATCAGTCAAACAATGCTGTTGCTCTGGGTCTAAACAGAGCGCGTTGTGTGTGACGTCTTCTTTTGCGCATGCGGCGCTTTGAGCGTTCACACTAGAGCGCGTTTGCTGTCACATTTTATTTGTAGTGTGAACGAGCAGACACAAAAATCTGATTTGATCAAAAAATCTGAATTGAGCATCAAGACGTGCAGAGTGAACGTAGCCTGAGAGTCGCTGTTCCTGCAGACGGAGCCTGTCGAGGTGGTTCAGCCACCTGAGATCTAGGTGAGGTGGTCAAACAGCGTTATAAAAAGAAGAAGTGAGGAAAAGTGTTCTAATGTAGTGAGTTAAAACGAGATCATGTTGGAATCAAAACTAAATGTCATGACTGTGTGTTCAATTTATTTGGCTCATGTGAATGATCTCCAGTCCAAAGTTCATGTGAGTGAGGTAATGATAAACACTGCTGAAGTACAGCAGCATTAACTGAATGAGGCATGAAGTATAACAAAAATGTAACGAAAATGTAACAAAAATGTGATGAAGTCCTTTTAAAGTTTCAATTGTTCTCAGTTTTCAGAAAACTGAGAGCAAAGTGCGATGTTGCTTTCCTGGTAGACGATTACTATCAGTGTGACACAGAGTCCACTTCAGGCCTCGATGTGCCCGTTTAGCTCACAGCAGGTAGTTTAGATAGTTCACGTATTTGACTCTGTTCATCGGGATGTTTTCAGTGGGAGAAACGTTTCATTCGATGACTCTTTCAGTCTCAGCTGACTGCAGGTTTCCGCCTTATAAACAGCCATTCCCCAACTCTCTGTGGTACTCATGGCTGTTGATCAGTGGCTGTTGATCAATGGTCATGAGAATCTGCATATTAATGATGAAGGAGCTGACCTCCCAGCCCATTGTTCCTTCAGTGGTGCTGGTTTCAGTCATTGTACAAATGTTTATAAGGTTGGAAACCTGCAGTCAGCTGATGATGATGATGAAACGTTTCTTCCACTGGAAACATCCAGAAGAACAGAATCAACCTTCTGGGATTTACTTACCTGGATGATTGCGCATGCATCAAGACATTTGATTCTGTGTATTATTACTTGTTTTGGCTTTTGCTTTGGTCCAGCTGAATAAAATTTCCCGCATTTAAAATGTGGACATTCATTTTGTGAAACAGTAAAAACCTGCATATTATTATAACATCACTCAAAGGCTTCTTATAGGTTACTACTCTTAGAAACTAACAGATCCTTGGGGCCTAATTTTCAGAGCCACTACATTTAACCCAGTTAGTTACCAAGTGCACAGATTTCGAGGAGAGCTGCTTACAGAAGGCTGAATTCAAAGACACCTTCAAAATCAATGTGGTGGAAGGTTAGTCCAATTTTGCCCCCTTATGTTCGTGTAGGCATGCCTGAATGTCAGGGCCTGCTCCTAATGAGATGTCCTGTGGATCTCCTCCTAGATGTGGACCAGGACATCACTGAGTTCCTGCACGTGGTGTCGTACTCTCACCACTGAGGCCGAGGCCTGTTGTGCACCAGCGTAGGGTCTAACAATGGGTCCAAGGACAGTCAGGCTGCTGTTGTACAGCCTGCAGGGTCTGTTTGGTCAGAGACACTAACAGTGGGGTACATCACAACAGCTAGAATCAACTGAACCTGTTAGAGACCAGAGAGAACATGGAGAACACTGCTGTGCTTTTTCTACCTGTGGTTAAGGGATCTCAAGATTTTGAGGGTATTTCCACGGCACTACATACATGTACGGAGAGTTACACAGTTGTTGTCCTTTTGCCTCTGTACACAACCAAATTATACTTTAAATCAAATCAAAATATCACGTAAATGTAGACTTTCAGCTTCAATTTAAAGGCTTGGTTTATGTAACGGTTTAATATTAATGGTTAATATAAATATTTTGTAATTACAGCAATTTTTATCTATGGTCGCCCACTTTCAAAGGTTCAAAAGTAAATGGACACTGCACTTCCTGTTTATACCTCATCTCTGTCTGACCAACCTAGCCAAATTATAAGAGCCAATCACAGCAGAGGATCCCTCCAGCAGGTCCAACAGGATCAGCACATGTAAGCTGTCACTCATGAAGGGTCTGATCGACTCTGTACAATGATGTGTGGCAGCTAGCTTAAACGCTTTAACAATGGGCATGGCTGTTAACGCCACAGGAAATCTCATGATGCTTCTAAAACATTTATTGTTGCTAGCTACACACATGGAAAAGATCTATAAATCTTATAAAGGTTTGTATCTGTCTTGTGTGAAACTTGTATGAAAAGCATACAAGAGTAAAAACAGATATAAGATCCATTAAAAATGATATAAATGAAACTTGTATGTTTTGGATACTTCCTAAAACAATATATGAAAGTAATGAGAAAGTGGCCACTTTCATGAGTAAATCATATCAGCCTTCTATGATTCACTATATGAAGTACCACATCTGATGCAAGTCTTTTATAAGTTTTTTCTGTTTCTTTTCCATATGGGTGGGGTTGCCTTTTCAGATAAAAACCGACTCAGCGACTCACAAAGTTCTTGCTCTCCCCTCACACGTATACGGTGGTATGCAAAAGTTTGGGCACCCCTGATAATTTTCATGATTTTTCTTCATAAATCATTGGTTGTTTGGATCAGCAATTTCACGTAAATATATCATATAGCAGACGAACACAATGACATTTAAGAAGTGAAATGAAGTTTATAGGATTTACAGAAAGTGTGCAATATTACTGAAACTAAATTAGGCAGGTGCATAAATTTGGTCATGAAGCTCATCGAGAGAAGGCCGAGGGTTTGCAAAGCAAAGTGTAGCTACTTACAGTAATCTAAGATGTAAGATATATATATATATATATATATATATATATATATATATATATATATATATATATATATATATATATATATATAACATACACATATATATACATATTTATTAGGGGTGCAACGATACTCGTATCGATATTGAACCGTTCGATACAGTGCTTTCGGTTCAGTACGCATATGTATGAACAATACAAATTTATTTAATTTATTTTATCAACTTTCCT
This sequence comes from Neolamprologus brichardi, assembly GCF_056152115.1. Taxonomy (NCBI): domain Eukaryota; kingdom Metazoa; phylum Chordata; class Actinopteri; order Cichliformes; family Cichlidae; genus Neolamprologus; species Neolamprologus brichardi. The sequence continues at coordinate 327,412 of NW_028270135.1, forward strand.
TCTGACTGTGCTGTCTGTGTTGAGCGCTCAGTGGATCTGCGCTCGACAGTGCAGCCTAGGCGGAGTAGTCGAATGCAGATTCACTGAGCGCAGCACAAGCTAGCTAGACAGAAGCTAAGCTCGTTGCAACATGGAAAATTGAACCTCCCCCACCCTCATTCAGATCTGGTGTTTGGAACTATTTTGGTCTTCATGTGACGTATGACCCTGAAGGTAAGCGTGTCATGGACTAAAGTAAAACAGTATGTTGGATGAGACACGCAATGCTCAATTTGTGGGAACTAGTGTGTTAGCGCAGTTAGCTCGTTAGCGCAGTTAGCTCGTTAACGTGTTGCCGTCCAGCCCCACGCACGGGGCAATCCGCGGTAGCTCGTTAACGGAGATTTGCCGTGTTGTGGCATTAACGTCATTTCAGATTAACGCTGACAGCACTAGTGGGAACACAACGAATATGACTGCACATTTACGCCGACATCATCCTAGTGCAAAGACAAGTGGAAGCAGACAAAAACAACAAGCACGCATGCTACAAACTTTACCCGAGTCATTTAGACAGCCGTTAGCACATGATTCTCCTTATGGGGACCTGATATGTTTAATATGCTGCTGAGAATATAGCCCAGAAGAAGCGTATAGTAGAGCTTTTATTTTGGAAAGAGACATTTCTCTGTAATAAACTCTCTTTTCCAAAGATGAGGGATTTCTACATCAGATTATTTTTTATTACTTTGTTGTTTCAGCAACATTAAATTTAAAAACTGTACTTTTGAGTTAAAATATATATTTATAATTTTAATAAATGACAAATTAAAAAGGCATGAACATTTTTTTGTATTGAAAAAATATCGAACCGAACCGTGAATTTTGTGTATCGTTGCACCCCTAATATATATATATATATATATATATATATATATTTATTATGTGAAGACATAAGGTAAATCCACACATCTTATTTCATATATCTGATGTTTTCATCATGTGTCTACAATCTAGAAAGTACCAGAAATAAAGAAAAACAATTAAATGAGGAGGTGTGTCCAAACTTTGAGACCATGTGGATAGTCAGGTGCATTGTTTACCTGGAGAACACCTGGTACCAGAATGCACTATGGGAAAAAGCCAGTGGAGGCAGTGTGATGCTACTGTACTGGGAAACCTTTTGTTTCGCCATCCATGTGGCTGTTACTTTGGCATTTATCCCCTACCCTAATCACTGCTGCAGACCATGTGCACCCTTTCCTGGAACAGAAGCTGTGAGCGCTACAATACGCTTGAGGTACTGACTCGGCCTCCAGCTCAGCAGGGCTCGTTCCAGTCGAGCATCTGTGCTACACAAAAGTCTGATACATCAAGGCCCGACTTCACAATTTACAGTACTTAAAGCATCTGTTGCTAACATGTTGGTCACACACACGCCGGCCTCAATGGGCTGTTAGCAGACGGTCATAAATGTTACGCCTGATCATTGTATGTGTGTCTGTGTATTTAAAGAAGATGATACTGAGATTTAATTCACAGTGATATGATCCTTGATCACAGTGTGTTACCTTTATAAATGAAATCTACGGTACATTTGAAAACACCACAGAGAAAAAAATAAAAAGGAGAAAAATACACAGCAACAACAGAAACAATGGTACCAAGTCATCAGTACTCAGCCTAAACACTGTTGTATTTGGGGTTTTTTGCACTACATAAGAACATGTTAAATCGGTTGTCTTTTGCAGACTTTGCTGTTTTGTTGCTGTATTTTTTGCACATCAGAAAACTTAAAACTAGTTTAGCTATCAAGGTTATTTTTTGTCCTGTTTAAATCTTTGAAAAAATAAAATAAGCCTCTTAATCTATTTCCTCCATGGTATTTAAAATGGTGTTAAGTATTGTCTTTGTTATCTGAGCCCTGAGGCATCTCAAAGAAGAAAACAGAGGAAATCATGTTTTATCCAAGTACTGAAACCTTATCATACTTATGTAAGTTTGTCCAATTACTTTTGAGCTTCAGGAGGTGCTGCAGATAACGATGGCTGGTATTCCTACAACAATGAATGCAGTGCTTTTATTAAACCCTTGAAGTGAAGCTGAAAGTCTCCATTTCAGTCACATTTTGACGGCTTAATTAAAAATCGACTGTGTTGCAGTGAAGGACTGTATCACACATAACAGGCACGTGACACAGGACTGACGGTGGCCATGAACCTTTTTACCTGACAGACAACAGTTCAGAGATCTGTGCTACTGTGTGTATTACTAATGAACACAGCTTGCTTGTAATCTCTCAGTGAGATTATTTACCTTGCAGGTTGATCAGAGCCTCGGGGTTCTGGTGAGACAGGCGGCTCAGACTTTGAAGCTGACAGTACCTGTGGGAGACTCCCCAGCTGCGCTGCCATCTGCACCACACAGCTGATCTCATCATTCAGTAACAGTAACATGTACAGTTTCTTACAGTTCAGTGCACAGAATAAAGACCTCTGTGCCCTCAGGAACAGCAGACAGGGCAACCGCTGAAACAGCAAAGACGGCTGTACCTGATATCGGTCAGGTTAAATCTGCGACACAGCTCCCTCTTCAGTCTCTTCAGTTCTTCTCTCCGAGGAAGACTCGCATTGTGTTTCTTTGAGGCTTCAGGCTCGTTGTTTCTCAACCACACACTGGAAAAAAGGGATTTTCCCTTTAAATCATGTACAAGTCATTAAATGACTTATGAAAATCTGTCATCACCATCTTTGCAAGACGTATTGATGTTGTTATATATGTCACATTATTCTGACTAGGGATGCACCGATACCGATACTGGTATCGGGTATCGGGCCGATACTGTAAAATGTGTGTGTACTCATACTCATAAAAGTTAACCGATACCAACTTATTTCATTAATCAGAGGGTGGCTTGTCATTTCTGTTGTAGTTTTTTTAGATTGGCCACTAGGGGGACAATTATTATTTTATTTATTATTTATTTTATAATAATTATTTTGTTTGTTTGTTTACAATATAGACACTCTGCAATAATTTAAAAGTTTATTTTATTCTCAAACCTAATTTGTATTTATTTTATTCCAAACAGAAGTGTTTGTTTATTATTCTGAAAGCTCGAGACAGTGCCAATAGTTCAGTGATATTTTGTAAAATTACAATGTGAAGACTCTGCAATAATTTAACAGAAGCGCTTATTTTTCACTTGAAATTTTTTTGTGGTCATTTTTATTAAGATTTTATTTTTTTATCGGCAGGGAATATAATAAAACCTGTCTTCCAATTCATTGTATTTGTGTGTGTGTGTGTGTGTGTGTGTGTGGTAGAAGTATCGTTTTTTTTACTCTGTATCGGCAAGTACTCAGATCCAAGTATCGGTATCGTATCGGTTTGAAAAAATTGGTATCGTTGCATCCCTAATTCTGACGTCTCCCTCTCTAGAACTGTGTGAACTATAAATAAAGTACTTTCACATTATTACATTTAAATATAAGTGACCATGTATGCACACATTAGCATGCCCTATTGCTATTTACTAAACAGAAATAAAATCCACAGCAAACACAGCACTGTGTCTCCGTGACTGATCACAGCAGTGTTTGAGTTTAGACGGTTTAAACACTTTCCTACAGTTGAGATGAGGCAACCACTACCTGAGCGTAGGCTCGGCTCTCTGGGCCTGCTGCAGCTCCTGCTCGGGGTCTTTGAAGCCAGTGAAGGTGTAATAGCTTTTATCCCATTTGATGGTTCTGTAGAAAGGCTCCCCCGTCTCAGTGGGACTTTTACTTGCTGCTTTACTCGCCGTTAGTCCCTTCATGTGCTCCACAGGCAGGCTGCAGCTCGTCAAAACATCCATCACTGTGCTCAAAACATCATTTGTGTGCAAAGTAAAACTTACGGAGCGGAAGCCTGAGAAGCAAACAGGAGCGATTTTATGTTAAAACCCCCCCAAAAAACCTCACTGGTGCTTTGAGCATTTTAAAAGAAATGCACCTGAGCTGATGAGTTCTGGCTGCACCTTACTGCTGTACTTTGTGTTCCTTATATAAAAGGTGAGCTTCATGGGTTGAACTGAACGTGAGCCGGGCTTCTGCAAGTTCTCCAGATAGCCATTCAGCCTCTTTAGCGAGTTTTCATTCACCTCCTGTAACACAGAGGTACCAGAGCTTACATCATGGCAGCTCATCCCAACAAACGTCTGACACAATGTGTGCACAGATTATTATCATTAAATATTATTTTATATCACATCATATTACTTTATATTGTATACGGATCCCAGAGCACATAGATAAGTATTCTGTACACTATGGATTGCCTCTTCTTTGTTGTGCCTATAAGGCGTCACACAAATGTAAACCTGACAGTAAGTTTTCGAACTGTTACTTTACAATCACATGTTTCCAATAACACATATTTGGATTTATGTCATGACAGATATGAGACCTACCCGTTCTTTAGGATATTTACCGAAGAAGTCTGGGTGGACTGCAAAATAAAAGGGCCTGAGAGCATTTACAGCCTCTGCCCCTGACAGAGCTCTCTGTTGCACAGCATGTGTGGCAAAATGCTTCCACTGCAGCCTGCAGAGAAAGGGACAGACATTACAGAAATGAGACTATTTTACATCATTGAACCCTGCTCTCCAAAGCTGACATAGGCATAACTCCAGCTGCCTGCAACAATGGGCTTTTTGTTCAAACTGAGTATATACTGTCGTCCACTTTCACCGTGCACACAAGAAAAAACTCAGAGTTTTCTGATATTGTTATTATCTGCCATGGCTGATTTCTTTTTCAAAGTGTCCAGAGTCAGCAGAGACTGAGAAATCCACAGCCATAATGACACACCAGGACAAATTCAGCAGTGTGTGAAGAAGAGGAGGAGGAAGAGGAGCCAGCATCAGCTGGGAGATGAAGAATAGGACGAGAACAGACTGGGACTGGTGGGAACGTTTAAAACTATTTCTAGATACCTCTGCAAATACAGGAAATGAGTATCTCCAACACAAACTTTAACAGCTGCATACAGCGAGTCACACAAAGACTCACTGATGTTTATCCAGCAGGACAGGATGTGATAGGGGAGGACGGGAAAATAAAGGGAACCACAGACAACTTTGGTAATACTTTTGTTTTATCCAGAATATATTTAGTTAAGAATTGTTTTAATCAGAGTAGAATAGAATAGAATAATCCTTTAATTGTCTCACAAGGGGAAATTTGGTTGTAACAGCAGCAATAAAAACACATATACAAACAAACAGGACACCGAACAGAAACATTTTCTTACATATTTACATCATGGACAATAGTTACCAAAAACAGAGTACTGTACCGTTATTGAATTAAATAAAATTAAATATGAGTTGGTGGCGATTTGGATCAGGTGGCGAGGGAGGACACTGGACAGACCTGACGCGCCCAAATGTACAGTGAGGGTGTGCTGGGAACGTCTAGCAGAGGCCCGGTCTGCGAGATCTTCAACTCACACCTCCAGCAGAGCTTCAACGGCATTCCGAGGGAGACTGGGGGCATTTGTCCGAGTGGACCATGTTCAGTATCTCCATTGCCGAAGCTGCTGCACTGAGCTGCGGACGCAAGGTGGTTGGTGCCTGTCGTGGTGGTAATCCCCGAACCAAATGGTGGACACCAGAGGTGAAGGGAGCCACCAGGCTGAAGAAGGAGTCCTATCTGGCTTTGTTAGCCTGTGGGACTCCGGAGGCAGCTGACAGGTACCGACAGGCCAAGCGGAATGTGGCTCGGCCAGTGGCTGAAGCAAAAACTCGGGTGTGGGAGGAGTTTGGAGAGGCCATGGAAAAAGACTTTCGGACTGCCTCGAAGAGATTCTGGCAAACCGTCAGGCGTCTCAGGAGGGGAAAGCGGTGCTCTACCTGCACTGTGTATAGTGCGGGTGGAGTCGGGCGGTGGAAGGAATACTTCGAGGACCTCCTCAATCCCACTGGCACGTCTTTCGTGGAGGAAGCAGAGTCTGGGGACGAAGGAGATGACCCGCCAATCTCTGGGGGCGAGGTCACTGAGGCAATTAAACAACTCCTTGGTGGCAGAGCCCCTGGGGTGGACAAGGTTCGCCCTGAGTTCCTGAAGGCTCTGGATGTTGTAGGGCTGTCCTGGTTGACACGTCTCTACAATGTTGCGTGGAGATCAGGGGCAATACCCCTGGACTGGCAGACCGGGGTGGTGGTCCCCATCTTTAAGAAGGGGACCGGAGGGTGTGTTCCACAACTACAGGGGAATCACACTCCTCATCCTCCCTGGGAAAGTCTATGCCAGGTTGCTGGAGAGGAGAATCCGTCCGTTAGTTGAACCTCAGATACAGGAGGAACAATGCGGTTTTCGTCCTGGTCGTGGATCACTGGACCAGCTCTTTATCCTCTCGAGGATACTTGAGGGTGCATGGGAGTTTGCCAAACCAGTCTACATGCGTTTTGTGGACTTGGAGAAGGCATTCGACCGTGTCCCTCGGGGGGTCCTGTGGGGGTGTTCATAATTTTTATGGACAGAATTTCTAGGCGCAGCCAAGTGACAGAAGGCTTTCACTTGGATAGTCTCAGGATCTCATCTCTGCTTTTTGCAGATGATGTGGTTCTGTTGGCTTCATCGGGTGAGGGCCTCCAGCTTGCCTTGGAACGGTTCGCAGCCGAGTGTGAAGCGGTGGGAATGAGAATCAGCACCTCCAAATCTGAGGCCATGGTCCTCAGCCGGAAAAGGGTGGAGTGCCCACTCCGGGTCAGGAACAAGTTCCTGCCTCGAGTGCAGGAGTTCAAGTATCTCGGGGTCTTGTTCACGAGTGATGGGAGAAGGGAGCGGGAGATCGACAGACGGATTGGTGCGGCTGCAGTAATGCAGACGCTGCACCGGTCTGTTGTGGTGAAGAGAGAGCTGAGTGTAAAAGCGAAGCTCTCAATTTACCGGTCGATCTACGCCCCTACCCACACCTATGGCCACGAGCTGTGGGTAGTGACCGAAAGAACGAGATCGCAAATACAAGTGGCGGAAATGAGCTTCCTCCGAAGGGTGGCTGGCCTCTCCCTTAGAGATAGGGTGAGAAGTTCGGCCATTCGGGACAGGCTCAGAGTAGAGCCGCTGCTGCTCCACATCGAAAGGAGCCAGTTGAGGTGGTTCGGGCATCTGACAAGGATGCCCCCTGGGCGCCTCCTGGGTGAGGTGTTCCAGGCATGTCCCACCGGGAGGAGGCCCCGGGGCAGACCCAGGACACGCTGGAGAGATTATATCTCTCAGCTGGCCTGGGAACGCCTTGGTGTTCCCCTTGGTGTTCCCCCGGATAAGCTGGAGGAGGTGGCTGGGGAGAGGGAGGTCTGGGCTTCTCTGCTTGGGCTGCTGCCCCCGCAACCCGGCCCCGGATAAGTGGAAGAAAATGGATGGATACAGATAAGAGGCAAACCCATGTTGTAGTGTGAATCAGTTGATAAAATAATGAAGGTTACAGCACAGATGTAAACATCTATGTTTGTTGGGAGCAGTTCAGATTGTGCAGTCTGACAGCTGCAGGGAGGAAGGACCTGCGGAAACGCTCCTTCATGCATCGAGGACGCAGCAGTCTGTCACTGAAGCAGCTCTGCAGCCACATTTACATGCATGGGGTGGGAGACTCTGTCCATCAGAGATGTTATGAGATGTCCACCTGCACTGGGTCCAGGGTACATCCCAGAACAGAGCTGGCCTTCCTGATGAGTTTATCCAACCTCTTCCTCTCAGCTGCCGATAAACTGCTGCTCCAACATACAACACTGTAAAAAATGACGGATGCCTCCACAGAGTCATAGAAGGTCTTTAAAAGCGCTCCCTGGACTCCAAATTACCTGAGCCGCCTCAGCAGGTAGAGTCTGCTCTGACCCTTCCTGTAAAGAGCATCAGTGTTGTGGTTCCAGTCCAGTTTATTAGTCAGGTGAACACCCAGGTACCTATAAGAGCCCACTATCTCAATGTCCACTCCCTGGATGTTCACCGGTGTCAGTGTGGTGGGTCTGCGTCTCCGGAAATCCACCACCAACTCCTTGGTTTTCACGGCATTGATCAGCAGGTGGTTCTGCTGACACCAGAGTCCACTGTCTGTACTCTGAGTCAAATCAAAGTGGGATTGTGTCAGTTTCAGTAAAAAACTTTGCAGTCCCTTTAAATAAAAAGTCCAAAGACCTGTGAAAAGCTGTCCATTCATAAAGTTCAACTGTGTTCTATAAGGACGTCATGTGTCTCTATCATCTCGCTCCTGTTAGAGCCTCTTCACAAAACACCAGCCTGTTCAATGCTCTGATATCTTTAACATCTTAAGAAGATTATATTGCACAATTTTCCCAGCGTAACAGCCAATAGGTGGTCCACAACCCTTTTGAGGACAAATGTGGGACTAAACGTCTTCAAGGACACTTAAAGTAGTCCAGATGTTATTCTTTCCAGGCTCCTTAGACCACAAACCTACACAAGGATCGCGTCTTTTTAGTTTATTTTTAGCTGTCACTCTGGGATACTGCCCTTAAATATAAATAACTAAAGTTTTCAGAGAGTTTTAGTGGTCACAGTATATTAATATTGTCTGTGAGACGGTCACACAGGTACTAAAGTAACATGACATAGAAATAAATACCTTGAATTTGAACTAAAATGTAATATTTGAGACACCAAGTTAAAAATCCACCAGTGTAAAACTTACTTACTGTTTGGCTAGCTGCACTGAGGCGGGAAAATCACCCTGTTAGCTGCAATATTTGAATGAGGACTGTGTGGAAAAGAGCCTTTTCGAATCACGGGACCAACAATCTGGAGTCCAACACTACAACTTTTCCTTGACAGACCGGCTGCACCGAGGCACGCAATCAGCCGGCAAAGTAAATGTTCACAAAATGCATTCAGCACTATTCTAATTTACAACCTAGCAGCTTACTACACATCACACCACAAACATAACTGTGATTCAAAACATGATCAAAAATCCTGACATCTATCAGCATGTCCGCAAGAGGGAACCCCCCACCTCCACATTACAGTCTTCTTCATTTACATTTGGGCTTCACATTTCCTCACTTCTAAAATGAGGGAATCCAGTAAGTGAGATGACATGAGGGGGGAAAAAAGGTCTCCAAAAAGTGTGGCATCTCTCTGAAGTTTCCATGCTTCTCCATCAGTTTCTGAGTCCAGCTCGTCGGTCCGGTGAACCACCTGTCATCTGACACAATCAGGCTCTCCTCCACACGCTCACTTATAAAGTAAGTCAGTTAAACATTCGGGCTAACAGGTGAATTCTCCTGTGTTAATAATATTTATATTTAATCAACCGTATTCTAAGCACCAGCTGTCTGTTACAATTTTTGTGTTTTTAGAGTTTACTAAAATAAAAATACAATCACATTAACATCTGACTTGTGTGGGGTTTTTGTTCAGTAAGCAGATGTTGGTGTTTCAGTCACGTTACGTGTAACTTTAAAGGCTTGTTAGAAACTATGAAACACATGATGCAGACTTCTGCACATTAGAAGAAAACTAATGCTGCTCATCAATAAGACTAAAGGCAGGAAGTTGTCCTTTATAACTACACATGTTAATAGCACCTCCAGATTTATATCATAGTTTATGAGATAGCACGTGTATTTTAGTAATAGTCTATTTATTTCAGTGTAGTGGTGAACAGTTCTCTCGTTTGTCCTTGGAAAGTCCTAAACTAGAAGTTATCCAAGTTTACTTCAGTTAACCGAGTCAGACAGTTGTAATGAAAACAAACACAGTGACAGCTGTTTAATTTATCAGCAGCTTATCCAGTAACCATGGTAACCACGGACACTGTGCAGCAAGACCGACGCAGGTGAGACTTTGGGAAGTACCCCTCATGTCTCTTTGAAGCTAAACGACAGACATTTATCAGCCGTGCGGTCAGTTTTCCAGCACTGCTGAAAAACTGTGAAACAAACAGAAACATGCTGATGATGAAAATAACGCGTCTGCCTCTAAAGTCTTTGTTTCCCTGCTCGGCATCAGTAACAAAGTCACAACTTTATATTTCTCATGTTGGCTAAAAACAATTGTACATTTATGGTCCTGAAACAGGACACAGACACTGTAACTGCTGACCTCACATCAAACACAGACTGAGCCCATGTTTGATGTTTTCATATCCAACGTTTACTCTCAAACATTTAAACAGCAGCGAGTCTCAGCTGAGAGAATAAATGTTTATATGATGGGAACATGTTTTATGAGCAGCAGCCTGCTGTACTGAAGTCACTGAATGAAGAGCAAACAGTGCGCCGCATTGTCACGGGAACATGAGTGTATTAATCTGGTGATTTATTACATGTATTAATGTTATTATACTTCATTCTAATCTGCTGCTGAGTCTTTTGCACTGATGGAAGTACAGATAACACAGCATGAACAGCTGTTCAACCAATCACATTCATTCCACTTTGACATGCGACAAAATGAAGCGTTGCTCTTTTTATAGCAGTGTTGCATTTGACTGGTATATTTATGTCTTGTTGAAGCCCTGCTTCACACGATAGCTCTCTGCCACAGCAAACTAAGGGTAAGAGAGTAATGTCTTTAACAAAGGACAGACCCACCCAGAGTCACACAAAATCACAACAGACAGAGATCCAACAGTAATGGCATGGAGTCGGACAGATCGCTAATGCACTGACAGCAAAAGAGTTTAAATGATATTAAAAGAAAACAAAACAAATGAACTGTCAGAATTCCAGCTGACTATCCCCCAGTAATGTTACTGGGGGATAGTCAGCTGGGGAATGCTGGGGGGCGCTACTCGACCTGTAGAGACCAGAGATGACCATGTGACCATCATTGTGTGTGTCTGTGTCCAGACTGTGTAGCAGTCACCATCACTGCTCGCACCCCCCATCCAGCTTCTCTATGTGACACATCAGTATGATATTCTCACCTTTATATAAATAAAAAAATGTATTTTGAGTGCGCTGTTTGTCAACAATGCGTTCTTACAGGGTACATGTGTAATCAGAGAATGACACAGGGGGAAGTACTGAACACGTGCATGGGAAGTAGAGACAGCAGCTGAACTCTATCAGTGATCAGAAAGCAGCTCTGCAACTTGCAAATTAATATCAGCTGCTTTAGTCCCAACTGTGAACTTCTCATTTTAGCCGGCTTTTGAGACGCTAATATAATGATAATAAAAAATAATAATGAAAGCACTTTGAGTTATCTGACATTGTAGAGTCTTTAACTGCCCTTAAGCCTGTTGCATGAATTCACTGACTGTGAAAAACGTTTGCTGTGCTATCCAGGACTGCAGGATAAAACTCTATCATACAAAGCAGAAACACCACTGTCATGTTTGGGCTAAAGCAAAAACCAAAACAGAATGGAACGAGGCAAAGGGGAACTTTTCTGTGGCCAAAATGACATGTATCATTCTCTGTGGAAAACAACAAGCAGTATGGAGTTACAAAAGCCATGGCTGTAGTATCTGACTGACGATCAGTCCAGTGTTACCCTGCCTCTCACCCTATGGTAGCTGGGGTAGCCCCCCCCCCAATCGATGGACAGATGGAAACTAAGAGAGAGACCTTTGACCTACAGCTGTTAAACAAGATGTAAAATAATCACAAAGGTTTGGAAAAATAACGTTGATTTACAAATTTCATTGATTTATGAAATATTTAAACGGAAGTGAACGGGATGATCATGTGACTTTGCAAGCTAATAATTTCAAGATAAAATTTTAGAACCTACTTTTAATGTCAAAATGTTTGCACTGAATTATATTAAAGACTGCATTAAATGTAAGTTATTACAGATGATCCCAACAAAGGAAAATGAAACCCAAAAAGCCTTTAGCAGCCTGATGTCTTTGGAGTGCAGGTTATGAGACGATCGTAACCTGCGACCCATGTTGTACCGTCGGAACACATCAAAGTAAAGATTCTGTCACATTTTCTGTCCATTGTTGATAAAGCAAAAATCAAACTCAGTCATTTTGATACTTTTCTTAATATGCCTTCAAAATGCACATATTAGACTTTTAAAAAATCAGTTTTAAACGGTCATTACACTCCAGCCCGCACGTCATCTAGTGATCGTACGTGTTGGGACAGTTTTACCTGATGGTGCATCGCAGAAGGGGGATTGCAGACATTGCTGACGCTGCTGGTCCAGAGATCCGCATGTAATCACGGCCTTTTCAGTCGGTCCATCTGCATTTCCTTTATCAAAGTACTCCCATAGTTTGTTACACTGGATCTGGCAGCAGCCTGGTACAGCTCAGCAGGGACTAAATCAGAGTAACTTCAGTTCGTCAGAAGGAAATCAACAGAAACAGATACGTAACGTTTCTACGGTGTTAGCTAACTCTAATTTGTATTCACTCCTTTGAATCCCGTGCTATCATGTTTTTCTACACATATTAACAAACATTTGAAAACAGAACAACCACAGATTATAATGTCTCTGTAGTTTCCTTTGGGATTTCTAATCAATGACGGCAACAAAACATGGTTCCAGTTTGCTAGCCAGGCTAGCACATAAAGTTAGCATTGCTATGAGTTGCTGCTACGCCGCAAACAAAATCCTATAAACGACTTACAGTATGGTTGGTTGTTAAATTGTTACTGACAACAAAGTGACCTGTAACATCCCTGCCGTTAAGGTAGGACCGTTTTAGTTAGCTGCTGTGGGTGCTCTTCTTCTGCGATTCCTAGCACCAGCCAGCCGCGCTATTGCGCCACCAGGCGGACTGGAGTGTCAGGTTAGGTTGAAGCTTGACAGTTTTCTTCTTCTGGCTCCACGTGTTTGTAAAGGAAAACCATCCAAGCAATTTTTTAATGGTGAATGTTTTGTTCGTGTATTTTTGCATTGTGGGTTAATATAAAAGTGACTGTATTATTACTTGAATAATTTCTGTGAGATTAAAGATTGATGAATAAATACTAACAAGGTCCAGAGTAATTAGGTGAGTGAGCATGATTTTACTGTTAGGCATATAGTTTTTTATTTTATTTTCTCCAGTCTTTGAAGATGAAATATTTGTGGTGGCCTACCACACTAGCTGTCAGATATCTATAATACAATCTTGAGATCCTTTCCCAGGGGATTCAACTCTCACTCAAATCTTGATCCAAGTGACCTTATTAATTAACTCAATCAATCCACTCAATCGCACACACATTCAAACAGCACTTCATGCCTATGCACTTACTATGATTGTCATTTACTGGTTTGTTTCGTATTATTGTCCTGCTGCATAACCTGAATGCACTTAAGCTTCAGGGCATGAAATGCTAGCTGGACATTCTCCTGTAGAGAACAGAATCCATGGTTTCATGTATTACAGCAAGTCTTCCAGGTCCCGAAGCAGCAAAGTAGCCCTAGAGCACCACACTACCACCGACAAATCTTGCAACAAGTTCAGCTTTGTATCATGGATCCACAGAATATCTTCCCAAACGTGCCCTTTTTGGCTGGCACTGGTTTTCACCTTGAACTCTCCAATGGATGCCATTTGTGCCCAGTCTCTTTCTTAGGTTTACCCCTGTTCCAAGGTCTCTCCATTGGTGCATAATGGCTCACAGCATGGTTCACTGGAGTAAAATGGCTTTAGAACCTTGTTCATACTCATAGATGTCAGTGACTTTGTTTCTCATCTCTTCTTGAGTTTCTTTAGAGTCTGATTGACAGCCACCTATATTATCCATGTGTGGCTTTAACTTATCCTTACAGGCCATTAGATCTTGGTGGGAGAATAATTGTGGTAAATTACCAAACAGTGTCCAGAGCCAGCGGGCTGGGTTTTCTATATGTGGTCTGGACTAGTGAAACAGCTTATACTTTTAAAAAAGTACTACAAAGTTTACCCCTGGTCTGCTTCTTCAAGTGGTGTCAAACGTTTGTGCTGCAAAAATCATCATCTGTCCCGCTATCATTTTAAAGTCCTTCCAGAGGTCATCAGAGGTCTTAACGAAAGTGGTGTCAAACATTTGTGCTGCAGTCATTTTAAAAAATATTAATAAAAGAAAATTTCTAAAGAAATTTCAAAGGGGCCCCTGTCAATGTTCCACAACTCAGACTTAACACTTTAGTGTAGTTTCTAATATTTTATTTCAGAATAGCAACAAAAACGTAACTGTAATGTTTCCTCAGTGGGCAGCTTCCTGCTGCAACTCTAAAGGTGTCGTGGACAGTTTACCTGACAGTCGACGCTGGTTTTGTCAACATTCTTAACATACTTTAAGTTTAGTCTGTTAATGCAAAATCAATTTAAGAGGCGAAGGTTTGCTAGTGCTAGATGTGATCAAGCAAAATTAATCATCTGTTTCACTTCCATTCATTACGTTCACCTGAACGAACACAAGCAAAGTGAAGTTGAAAAGCCATTGAAATGCACAGACATTTTCTCCTTGACTGAAGCGCATCGCCCTCTGCTGTGTGATGGATGTAGTGTGTCAAAGTGACCATGCTGGTGGCCACTGACAGGCAAGGTAGCAATTTTAATGAGCACACAACTGCTTATTGATATGTGACAAATCTGATAAATCACTGATAGAAACAGAAACATACTGCAATGCAAAGGTTCTCATAAATATTTGTCACAAACTTAGAGAAATGTTAATGACAATCTTTCAAAAAACACAGAATGCAGCCTTTAAAAGTCTGTAATGGCTCCTGTAACCTATTATCCATCTCATGACATGATCCAAGATTAACAATGAAAACTTTTAGATAAAACATGCAGAAATCAGTCACATTTATTCCAACAAATTAACAGCAGAATTCTGACAACATCAGCACACTGAAGTATCACAGCTCAAGACACACAAGCAGTCAGTGGTTTACAGTTTGTTTGTTTTTTACCACAAGATGGGGCTCATTATCTATTCATCTGTTTCCCAGCCTCTTCCTGTCACACACAAACACAAACTCTACCCAGAGCTGATCTGGTTCTTGTGTTTTACGTCTAAGGAGCACCGTGGGCAGCTTGGGAATCAACCTGCCTGAAAAAATGTGAAGTTGGTCGTGTAGGTAACAAAAACAAATATAGCTGCCACAAAAGACCCACGCTAAGACACAATTTCACTTATATAGATGTTATTAGGTGATTTGTTCCATGGTTAGACAAAACAGTCTGCCTCTTGTTTTAGAAGCTCAGATTATACCTCGTTTCATATGTGACAGTGGTTAAAGGGGTAAACACTGAGTGGGAGAGACAGTCTTGGTTGTGTTTTAACACTGACATTTATTTTCCATCCTACACTGTTGGAAGCCTGGAAGAACTTTTTTTGGAGGTTTGTACAAATTGAAATGATAATGACTTTTTATTTTATGGGTGTTCTATTTAAAGCTGTCGGGTGTTGTTTCTGACAGAATAAGAACCTAATGCAAACTTCACCTTAGAATGAAAATGATCAACGGAAAAATAACAGCTTCCTGAGACCCACCAGTCGATCACATGTCTTCTGGCTGGCTTCGCAGGCAGGAAATCATTTCTTGGACTGGCCTCTTCTCAAAACAAATCTGATAAACTGCTGTGAACAAAGGGAACCTGGAGAGAGGAAGGACAGAGTTAGAGCAAGTAGAAAAGAGAAAATTCAAGTTATTAATTTCACATGTAACAAAAGTATATAGACTAGATAAACAACAATAATACAGCAGTAAATAAATTCAAATTTAAAGTCAGAAAGAAAGTTATAAACACTGATGAGCCAAAGTACGACCATCTCTACGATCTCAAAACGACCCAGAAACATATTTCAGTTTCAGCACAGAATCCTCGTGCGGTTCATTACAGTAACTTGAATGAGTTTAGGGAGTTTGTTCTGTATGATCTATTTCTGCGTTTAAAAACAGTTCAAATCCTTTCAAAGTGTGTAGTTGTAGTAATAATAATAATAATAATAATAATAATAATAATAATAATAATAATAATAATAAGCGGCTGAGAGGTGGCTTGTGGCAGCCATCGAACCACATGGTGGAGAAACGGCGCCGTCACATTTCAAGGATCTTCTCAATCCCACTGACATGACCTCCATACAGGAAGCAGATTCTATGAGGAAAGGGATGACGCCCATCACCGGGGGCAAGGTCACTTAAACCACTCTTTGGTAAGAAGGAGGACTTAAGGCTGTGCTCCAGTTATGGAGAGAACAAACTCCTCCCCAGGAAAGTCCAGGTGAGGGCACTGGAAGGAAGAATCCGTCCATTAGTTGAACGTCAGATTCATTGATGTCGTTTTTGTCCCAGGGGAATGCTGGACCAGCTCTTTATCAAGTCAAGGACATT
The DNA here is from genome assembly GCF_056152115.1 of Neolamprologus brichardi. NCBI lineage: Eukaryota > Metazoa > Chordata > Actinopteri > Cichliformes > Cichlidae > Neolamprologus > Neolamprologus brichardi. The sequence goes on from NW_028270135.1 coordinate 343,674, forward strand.
CCAGTGCACGTGGGAGTTTGCCCAACCAGTCTACGTGTGTTTTGTGGACTTGGAAAAGGAATTTCGACACATTCCTTAAGGAATTCAGTGGGAGGTGCTGAGGGACTATGGGGTGTCTGGTCTGTTATTACGAGTCATATGGTTCCTGTACAACCACAGCGAGAGCTCGGACTACACTGGTGGCAGTAAGGCAGGCTTGTTCCCCCTGCGTGTTGGACTTCGCTTTATCTTTGTTACTGATTCTGTTCATACTTTTTAGAGCCAGACTTTCTAGGTGGCAGTTATTTTGGGAAGTCTTCCTGGACACGGTTCTGTTGGAAGATTGAAGTAATTTGCTTTTAGATCATGTCCACAGGATGTAGACATGATCTAATCATCTAATCTGTCCTATCCTGAGCGCAGAGTCAAGGGGGCCATTTACGTGAAAAGGGAAAGACCATCTCTGAATGGAGGGGGGGGCCTAAGGGTACATCTGTCACCATTTTATGTATATGGGTATTTTTGAGGCATTTCCCCACTGCTCCCAATTATATGTAAAGCTAAACTAAAATTTAAATCCCTAATTCAAGCTCTTGTTATACACTACCAGTCAAAAGTTTGGACACACCTTGTCTTTAATGGTTTTCCATTATTTTCATGACTGTTGACACTGTAGATTCTCACTGAATGCATCAAAACTATGAATGAACACATGTGGAGTTATTTAGTAAACAAAAAAGTGTGAAATAACATAATTTAGATTCTTCCACGTAGCCCTGCTTTGCTTTGATTCCTGCTCCACACTCTCTTCATTCTCTCCATGAGCTTCATGAGGTCGTCACCTGAAACAGTTTCCAACAGTCTTGAAGGAGTTCAGAGATGCTGAGCACTCGTTGGTCCTTTGCCTTCACTCTGCGCTCCATCTCATCCCAAACCATCTCCACTGGGTTTAGGTCAGGTGACCGTGTTTCGGGTCATTGTCATATTCAAAAAAAGTAAATGATGGTGCAAGTTAAAGCAAACCAGATGGGATGGCATGTGGCTGCTGTGGTAACCATGCTGGGTTAGTGTGCCTTCAGTTTTGAATAAATCCCCAACAGTTTCACCAGCAAATCACCTCCACACCATCACACCTCGTCCTCCATGCTTCACAGTGGGAACCATGTGTAACATAGTTAAAAATGGTTCAAGTTACATCCTGCTAAACGGGACAATGGCACCACCTACTGTTGGAAATGTCACACTGCATTGACTATGAAGAGCAAATGATGTTGGGTAATAATTAGAGTGATGGAGGATTCCCGTAGAGATAACGAATGGGTAAATTTCGTGGACAGAAATGATGTTACTAGTCCGTAACAGTAATAGAAGTTGACCTGGCTATTTTTGATTAAATATATTTGCTGTGTTATGTTGGGTTAGATGTTCGCCTTTTCACACAAGGCTCACGCTGGTTGTCCACGAAAATGAGCCATTCTACTTTGTTGCCCTTCGTCATAAATGCAGATGCTGAATAAAAGGGGCTGTTGCTACCTAAACTGACCCGACCCCGTTTGTTCATTTAAAGAACCTGAAAACACAACACTGAGGTGAGATGAATGCATCCTCAGCAGTGGAGGTGACTCTTGGTCTTCCTTTCCTCTCAAGCTGGACAAGCAAATAAATTCAGTTGTTCGTGGCAGTTTTTTCCAACTCAGGAGCATTTCTAAACTCAAAAATATCCTGTCATCTAAAGACCTGGAAACTGTTATCCATGCTTTCATATCGTCACGTCTTGACTACTGTAACTCTCTCTATTTAGGCATTTGTCACTCACGCCTGCAACTTGTTCAAAATGCAGCCGCAAGGCTCCTGACGGGCACTAGAAAGAGTGAGAATATTACCCCGGTACTCGCATCTCTACATTGGCTACCAGTTAAACATAGAATCGATTTTAAGGTTTTATTATTTGTTTTTAAAGCTCTCCATGGTTTGGCTCCAGGTTACATTTCAGATCTTCTTAGCCTGCACTTACCCACTCGATCTCTGCGCTCCTCCAGTCAGATGGTTTTATCAGTTCCACGCTCAAATCTAGAGGGGACAGGGCTTTCTCCACTGCCGCCCCGAGACTCTGGAATAGTCTCCCCCCTTCATAAAATTCTCTTCATCCTTGGAAGTCTTTAAATGGAATCTCAAGACCTACTTATTTTCCAAGGCTTTCGGATCTCTTTGATATTACATGTCTTACAATTCTTTTTTTTTTTTTTTTTTTTTTTAAATGTTTTCTTTCCATTTTAATTCTTTTATTATATTATCCCTCTGTTCAGCACTTTGGCCGACACTTGATGTCTTTTAAATGTGCTGTATAAATAAAGATGACTTGACTTTCCTGGGGCGTCCTCAAGTTTTTGCAATTTTTTGGACTGACTGAGCTTCAGTTCTTAAAGTGATGATGTCATTTCTCGTTACTCAGCTGATTCTGTCAAACATGGCTGTCAGCTGAGTACCAACCTGACTGCTGCACAACACAACTGATGGTCCCAAATTACACCAATGAACCCTGTCAGGCACACCTGTGAGGAAAACCATTTCAGGCGACTGCATGAAGCTCATTAAGAGAAGGATGAGGGTTTGCAGCTCTGTCAACAAAGCAAAGGAGCTACTTAGTAAAAATAAAGAAAAACCAATAAATGAGAAGGTGTTCAAACTTTTGACAGTTTACAGTCAAAATATAGCACAGAGCTGCGTCACATGTCAAAAAAATAAAAAATAATACAATAGACAGACAAAGAAACCATTGATTACAGACCTGTTCACCAGGCACTTCTGTTGGAGGATGCGGTAAACCTCAGCTGAGGTGGCAGGACCCTGGAGCTTCTGACCATTAAAAATCTCCTTCTCCAGCACTTCAATACTCTACCAGCAGGTGTGACGAGAAGAAAATACAAGAAAGTGCACAATTAAAAAGCAGTTCGTCATTTCAAACTAAAAACAGTTCGAGCTAATAAAGTTCTACATAGTAATGCGTAATGAGGAACGAGAGCAGATACATTACAACAACCAAATGTGACGGTGCACACACCTTCCCTGTTCTAACGAAGGCCTCTGCTGCTCGTCGATTGCGGCCGCCATAGCACGTAGCGATGAGGTCGGCCACACCGCAGCTCTCCAGAAAGGTCGATGTGGAAACCACGCCATTCTTAGAGAAGAGTCGGGCGAAGGTTATCATCTCCATCAAGCCCAGACGGATCACGGCTGCCTTGGTGTTGTCTCCACACTGCAGGCCATCACAAAAACCTGCACTCACTGCAACGATGTTCTTCACCAGCAACAAAACAAAAACACACATTTAGAAAACGATGTAAAGATCTCAATGCAACTCTAACAAAGACTGAAAATCATGTAGTGATTAGTACATCACCTCACACCTGATAAAGCTCGTTATTAACACGACCAAAGAGAAGATTTGGGTTTCAGAAGTTTGTTGGTGCACCCATGCTCCAGTTTAAACACTACTCTTAAAAATACATATATAGTATAAAATGATGAAAATCATCGACGCTGCAGTCACCAAACCACAGAGCTGAGTCATTTGGAACATCAGTTTATTCATAGATACCATGCAGTCAACACCTGTGGCCAATTAAATATCTGACACCCATTGAAAACATGACAAAAGACGAAGGTATCGAATCATATTTCAAGATGGAACGAAGGACAGTTTGGTTTCATAATGACAGACACTGGTTCTGCCTCTTTACCAGCAAAAGGTTTCACATGTCAGAGGTGATACAGTGTTACACACAGACATTTAGATTCCAAACATCCTTACAGTTCACAGTAACTATTAGGGGTGGGGAAAAAATGGATACTGTGTAGCATGGTGATATTTTGTTTGCTAATAATGTATCGACACAGGGACAGCAGAAATCGATATTTTGTTACAAAAAGGTTTTTGTGCTCTGACTTCAGAGCATGTTGATCCTTTTTCTGAGCAAGAATCCTGACATTCCTTCACTGTCCAAATGTGTTTAACTTGTTTTGGCAGCAATAAACATGACAGTTTACTTATTTTAATTTAAGACATGTTTTATTTTAATTAAGTTTAAAAGTTTTTTATTTAATGTAAAATTATATTTTGTTTTAATTTACTTTCAAATTCTTCAGTTGCTGAAGGGGCTGCATAGTTTTCATAAACTGCATAGTTCAGAATAGCTATAATTGTACCAGATGGTTGATTCAGTTAAGTTGGACTAGACTGTAATACAAACCGTTCAGTTTGTCAACAATCAAACTGAAATGAGAGAAAGACTGAGTGTGAGACTTTGATATTAGAGAAAATGAATATTGATAAAGTTTACCTTTATGTACAGAATCTGAATATCGCAAAATATTTTAAAAAAATTGCAATAATATCGTATCGTGGGATGTATGGTGATTCCCACCTCTAGTAATTACAGAGAGACAGAGCTGGTAGCCACGTGATTATAGAGTATTTGATTCAGTGTCATGTGTAAGTGTTCACCTTCAAAGCTCCACACAGCTCCACTGTGTCAGCATCCTCCACTACTGTGATCCTGAAGTTTGGAGTCGTCAGTAACTCTTTGAACAGTAGACCATTCTCCACATTCCTGCTGCCTAACACACACACACACACAGACACACACACACAGACACACACACACAGACACACACAGACACACACAGACACACACAGACACACACACACAGACACACACAGACACACACAGACACACACACACACACACACACACACACACACACACACACACACACACACACACACACACACACACACACAGAGACACACTTTGATGGTCAGAGCTCGCTGAAATAAAGCATATCAATAATCCAAAACAAACACTGGGTCATCAAACTCAGGACCCTGACAGAAGGGAGCCAGTTGAGACGGTTCGGGCGTCTGGTAAGAATATGTCCCGGGTGAGGTGTCCTGAGGAGGACCCGGGGCAGACCCAGGATACTGTGGAGAGATTATATCTCTCGGCTGGCCAGGGAACACTTTGGTGTCCCCCAGACAAGCTGGAGGAGGTGACTGGGAGAGGGAGGTGTGGGCTTCTCTGCTCAGGCTGCTGCCTACCGTACCTGACCCCAGATGGATGGATGGACAGACAAATCACAGGAGATGTGTAAATCCGTCTAATCTAAGTATAATCTGAGTTTAGGTTCAAGTACACAAATAAGCCAGATCACTAATTACTCATTTATTTGAACAGGTAAACTTGAAACTGTCTTATCGCATTACTGACCATTATGCTCATCAGGTCTCAAAATAGCCTTGAATAGAGGATTAATCCCTAATTGCTAATGCACGGCTCGGCTTCCTGCTAGCACGGAGCTGTTGGAGCTATTGGTTGGCGAGGTCCTGTTCCCAATCCACCCAAGGAGGCTCCCGAGCAGTCAGGGAGTCTACAGACATGCCTGAACAATAAATGAGTAACTTTGGTCTTTGTGATGCTTGGCTTTACATCATTCCACTCTCAGGGACTTTTCACCAGAACACTCAGATTCTTGCTTAGACTACTTTTAGTTAGCAGCTCACAGACACTCAGACTGGTGTCCGTCTCTCAGAGACACAAAAGAGTTACACCACAAATGAGCAGATATTGTTAAAGAGCAAGATTTCAAAAGTTATTCCACAAAAGAACAGGCAGTGTAAACACCGAGCGTCCAGTAATATCACTGTGCGTTTAAAGGAAGCAGGAAAAGTAACAGAATAACATTTTACTATTAAAACAAGAAAAATAATGAAAAAAACCTTCACCACAATAACATAAAGTTAGTAATCTGAGGAAACTAAAACTGGAATTAAATGAAATAACTGACAAGGCTGCGTTTGGAGAACTTTGAACACGGCAATAAGAAAATTCCTGGCTAACCAGTTAAAGCTAAGTTAAGAAAAAACAACTAAAGACTCGCCTGGGAACATTACTCAATAAATACATCTTTTAAAAGACTTTTCTGAAGCTTTATACGTGTTAATGACGAATCCATCTGATGTTGTCCTTACATTATTACAGAACCTGTGAATGCCATGAAGCCCACAGCATCTCCCAAACAAAGCTCCAGCTCCACGTGGTTTTCCAGCTCAGTTTTACACAATTTTGATCCATGCTAGCACGCACTTTATTCAGAACTCAAATTCAGATCACCATCTCCCAGTATGCACTCAGGCAGAGACCCTACACTCCCATCCAATCAATCCAAGAGGACAAACAAACCAAAACACATCTTTTTCTCTTCCAGGTCCCGTTTGTTTGTTTAAATCCACAACATGCCACAGTTACAGCAGGCAGTAATAAAATCTACTGGATTCTACTCACCGATGGTGGTTTCACAGAACTTCTCAGCTGCTACTTCGTTGGCGATGTTCGCTCCCATCAGGACACTGACATCAATCTCCATCTTCTCACGGATGACGTCAGAGATCAGCCTCAGGCCCTCTGGACCCTCATGTATACCCTGAGAGAGCAATGAGAGGGGCGGTGGTGGATGAGTGACGGCATACAGAATGAGCCGTAAAGGACACAGCTGCTTATACCCATGCTGTAGATGGATGCATACAGAAAGTGAAGGGAGGAAACCAGCCTCCCCCTGATAGGTTCCCTCTGACTGACCTCTTCACCCCGAGGCTAAGCCCTGATTCTTCCAGTCACGACCCACAGCTTGCAGCCAAACACATTCACCAGCTCCCTCTCTACCAAATAACTGCAGATGATGAACCAATCCATCTCACACTCACCCTTTCACCCACTTGTGAACAAGAGATATCTGAGCTCTTGACTAGAGGAAGCAATTCTTCTCTAACCTGGAGTCTTTTCAGCTTCAGAGCCAGGACGTGAGATTCTGAGGTACCAGCTCTGACTCTGATGATGGGGGGTTTGTGGAGATCAGATGAACCCAGTAGGACCACAGCATCCACAAAACACATAGATGTGATCTAATCCCACCATGCGTTATAGTTTACACCCCTTAGAAATTTGTTAATAGAGCTCAGTGTCACCAAATGAGTCACATGTTGATGGCAAATGCAAAAAATGACACTCGTGCCAAATTTGGACAGGCTACAAACAGCCTGCAGCTACAGACTGAAAACTTCGAAACAACAGTGTTACACACTCAAATTGTACTGTTTGGTTAGGGGATGCCCGAGGCATGGAGAAGTGCACTGGTACCAGTGTAATGTGCAGAGCTGCAGTAACTACCGAGGGATAAATACCATGGAGGTGTGGGAAAGAGTGGTTAAAGCTAGGTTAAGCAGAGAGGTGATGATCAGTGAAGGGGAGTGGCTTCATGCAGAGAAAGAGCACTACAGATGTGATGTTTGTACGCTGATGGACGCCTGCGATGTGACCTTGTGGGGCTAGAGAAAGATGAGGCACCAAGAGAGGAACTGTGGTATCTTACGTGGCAGAAAAGTAGGTGAAGGTGTTGCAGGTCATGTGATGATAAGTTGTTACTGACATGGAAAAGTGACAGTGCAAAAGAGAGGTGAAGAAGAGTGGAGGCAGGGTGGAGTAGGTGGATACGTGTCAGGAGGGATGGATGACAGAAGCATAGCAAAGGTGAAAGGGAAGATCGACAGTGAGGCAGTGAGACCTGCTGTGATGCTTGTTTGCCCGTCTCAGCTCTGGTTCACAGCAGATCTGTAGTTTTGGTTTCCTTGTTTTTGATCTGTATTATTTTGTACTTGGTATAAGCGTAACATTAACAGACTGCCTGTGAGTTCACTTCTCATTTTCCAAGTCCTGTATTGTGGCTCTTCCTGCCACGTAGCTCCAGGGTGCAGCCAAAGCTTTGACAGCACTTACAAGCTGCCCTGCAAAATGTGTGCTCAAAATATGTACTAATGAATGCGCCATGAGTACTGACACAGACTCAAACACTGGACTCTGAGTTTAGTGTGTTTTTGTTTACAGTGTTTGGATCAGAGTGTTCGGGGGAAGAGAGGCATCCAAACATCGAACTCTTCAGCGCTCACTTTGTCGACATATTTGATCACAAAATGAATTCTGCACATCACCTGATCCCTGGCTACTAAATGTCCTTACACATTTACTACCCCAAACACCTTCACTGTGTTTGTGGATGGCTGGAGACACTTACTGGCAATATGAACCAAAAAACAGCTTCATGTGACGCTTATCCTGATCATTAGGGATCCTGTTAGGGAAGCAAATCCACATAACAAAGATACTGCGGGCATGTTTAGCTGAGTTTGTATGCAGGGCTCAGATCCTGTGTCAGCTCTTTGCTTTGCAGAATTTGGAAAGTTAAAAGCAGCAGTGGAGTATGAGACGGTGAATTATTATTACCTTTATGAGCGTGATTCCTCGAGCTCTGGCAGAGACACAGCCCACCATTTCATCACAGAGTTTCCTAATGAACTGATGAGGGACGACAAACACCAGCAGGTCAGCTCCCATAGCAGCTTCAGAGAGCTTTGGTACAGCCACCTGTGGAGACAACAGAAGCGCCATTCAATTCAAACCTGAGTAGGCTTTGAACAATCCTGTGAGTCTGTGTTACAGACTTCCACCATATTGCCAAAAATATTCCCTCGTCTGTCTTCAGCCATACATGAACTGGGGGGACACCCCAGTCTTAATCTGAGGGTTTAATAGAAAGTCATCCAACCCTTTGCAACGGTAACAGCTTCAGCTTTAACGAGAAGGATCTCCACATTTCGTAGTGTGCTTATTTTCTCCACATTTCGAGTTAACTCTACCAATCAGTAATCTACGTGAATGACATCATTTCCTCGTTACCAGGAAGCTGAAGCCCTCAGCTACAAATGCTACAGCTAAGCTACCAGTACTACAGCCAGTCATGAATGCACAAATTACTGACTATTTCCAGCATGGCTTCACACATGATGAAATCCTTGTGTTATTAGCTGAATCACATGGTGTTACTATCAGCAAACGAACTCTCGAAGGCGCCAATTTGTTGCGCTCCGGGTTTGAGTGCGCCTTCCGAGTAACAAGAAAATGACACTCATGTAGATTCCTGATTGGCAGAGGTAACTCGAAATTTCAAGTTAATAAGTCGAAACTTTGAGAAAAGTAACTAAATTTCGAGTTCTGGATACATTTTTCTTTTTTATTGGCAGAAACAAGCTTCCATAAATTCTTGACCTTCTTCCTGAAGCGTGTTTCTGAAGTCAGACACTGATGTAAGACAACGAGGCCTGGCTCACAGTCTCTAATTTATCCCAGCGCTGTTCTGTCAGATTGAGGTGAGGACTCTCAACCATGTCGATATGGACACTGCAGTCATTGCGGTCAGACATGTATCGCTCTCCTGGCAACCACCAAACGCCAGCTCGTCCATCATAGCACGATTTGTGACTGCAGTGAACTGCTCTAGAGTTCAGTGGCAGCGTGCTTCACACACCTGCATCGGATGCTTTGCATTGTGCTTGGTGATGGATACAGCGTCCATGGTGACGGATACAGCGTCCATGGTGACCCGTTCCATGAAGAACTCTATTGTTCTTCAGCTAATCTGAAGGCAACATAAAGTCGGTGAGCTCGGTGCAGTATGTGCTGACCCTGCTCTGTGATTATGGGGCTACCACTCTGTGGCTTCGACTTTGTTAAAATACCACTAGAAGTTGACTGTGGAACATTTGATAAAGAGGATATTTATGACCGGCCTTGTTGCATCCCATCATCACACTGATCCGTGATGTTTGCAGAAGCAGTCTACATGCCGAGGTTCTTGATTTTATACGCTCGGCCATGAAAGTGACCGGAACACCTGAATTCAATGACTTGGGTGAGTGAATACTTTTGGCAATACAGTGCAGCTTCAGTGCTCTGCAGAGCTTAATGAGCTCAGCAAAAGAATGACATCATACTACTTCTTACCACATTCTCTGGTAGTTTGTATCCAGGAAGGTACTTAATGTTTTCATGCTCAGTGTTGATGATGTCGCTAAGCTTCCTGCCATTAATATTTTCTTCATACACCCACATCTTCACAGTGGTAGCAATATGCTGCAATGTCCTGGCATTATCTCCGATAATCCTGGCAATAGCAGAGCCCCTGCAACAAAGACACAGATCAGCAAATATTTCTACATGTTTCAAGGCATTGATCAATCAATTCAGTCAGCTAATCAATTGGACCATCCTAAACTACTTCATTAGCTTCATTCTTGTGAATTTTTCGAGTGGAAGAGAGTTGGTGTGAGAGGTGATTGAGTATATGAAGGATAAGGAGGTGTGCTAGTGTTCTTGTCCGGGAACATGATCCTACTGTTGCCTCATGTAAACAAAACAGATTTTGATCGAGGAGTTACACGAGTGAAAACATGGACGAACAGAGTCCAGAGATGACAAAGGGAAGGTTATTGTTCACCACACACTACGCTGATGGGCTGTAACTCGCTCACTTATTTTATAGCAGATTCTGCCACTGATGCCTTTTAAGGTTTATGGGAAAAATAAAATAACAAAACTCTGCTTTTGTTTCCCAGCGTAAGCACAACCTGACCCAACATCAGTCTACTCTGACAGCCATAGCGTTACTAAGCCCACTGTTACTGTTTTTACCATCTTACATTTCAATTAAACAAACTTCAGTGTTTGACATTTTTATCCCGGAGTCAAATGAAAAACTCTGGTCATGCGTGGTGAGTGTATGCTGTCGGTGGCGTCATAATCAATCTGGGAACTATAATACTCGGGTCCAATCAGCAGGCTTCATTAAACATATTTATTTTTGAAGAAAACACTGTTTTGTAATGTTACCTGTAGTCATGTTGACATGGACATGCACTCAGGCTTGTATGAACTGGTGACATTTTCAGTCTTTAGTCACATCAAACTTTGAGACACTTCTACATACTGAAGCTCGATTTACCACACGGATCAGTCCCTGAACTTACTATGGCGCGTGTTTCATGCTGAAATAAACAACACTTAGTTACAGCCTACAGGAAACAGATAAAACAAACCCGGTTCTTAAAGTTTTGGTCTGTTTCTATCCGGACTGATGTCCAGCACGCCCTCCCTCTGTGCTTATGACAGATATGGCACATTTCTCTATTTGTTTGTGAGGGGCTTACAACATAATGCCACAGTTTCATGTTTAAGCAGGCTGCTTTAAATTGTGACAATCACCAGTGAACTTGTGCGCATATTTTAAATTCACAGCTGAAAGAGTGACCCGGATGCAGGTAAGCTCAGCTGGTGTCAGGGGTAAATGTTGGCTTCAGATTTATTTCACCGAACCACATTATTATGGTTTAGCGAAATAAAACATCTAGAGAATGCTGAGAATAATTTGTATTTCTGTCAGAACAGAATGGAAATTCATATACGTGTCAATATTAACTATTATTAACTACAGACTAACTGTTGTTTTCAGCCCTGTATCATATGTCAAACCGCATGATGCAGGCAGACAGAGGAGATAGCTGTTGGAAAAAGGCAAACTTCCGGATGTGTCTGAAACATGCAACACATAAACTAACATCACCAGTTAATGTGAAAAGCAATTAAAAAGGACCACGACCAGGAAAACACTGTGTTTATGCTGAAGCTCTGCTCCAGCTCCTCGTAGCTGACTCCAGGAGGACGCTTACAAACCCAGGTAGGCACTAACTACACCGCGAACACTCCGCACACCGACAGATGCAACATCCTGTTTGCAGCACCGCGTCCGGCAACAACAGCATCATTAGCATCATAAGAGCTTACCAGTTTCCAGACCCGACTATGCACACTTTCAGTGGAGAGGCCATGGGAGCCGCTTCCTGCTCGTGACGGTCCGTTTGAAGCTGAAGCTCCGGCGCACGTGACCCTTCAATGAAAAATCACGTGACTCCAGGCAGAAGTCCAGGCCGCTAATACAATAGACAGGCTGTATCCCAATTCAGGGTCTGCAGCCTCAACGGTCCTCAAGGGCCGCGTACTCAAAGACCGCTGAGGCCGGAAGTGTGAGGCTTGTGAAATGGGACGGTCTAGCCTCTGTCGCGCTGCCCAGGTTGCCTAGCAACCATGATAGCGGGAAACGTGTGGTTGACAGAAATGAAGGAGAACATATTTTGTTTGTTTCTACACGAGCTTTGTGTGATTTAATAAGTATCTGAGGCTGAGACCACAGGACTGTAAAACATGATTGTTGGGCTTCATTTCTGTACTGAACAGTTATTTAAGATTAACTGGTAAATAACAAATAGTTAATGTTGTTCATGAGACTAAAGTCAGTGTAAATATGAGATGGCCAATATTATAGTTATTATATTAATCATTATCAGTTATTACAGCAGTGAGTTTGAACTCTCAAATCAAATCACTTCTATTGTCACATCACATGTGCAGGTACACTGGTACAGCACATGTGAGTGAACTCTGTGTCAAACACTGAGCTTCAGTAAAGATACAAGTTGCAGCTATTTATGTCCTATCACCTTAAATCTTCACTCACAGACACTCAAGTATCTGTGACAGTGTATATACAGATGTATTATATATAAGACACAAATGTTGTTCCTTCAGTATGTTGGCATTACTAAATCTGTCTGAATGCTTACATATATGTGTAAAAAGCAAATGTACGAGCTGTGATAACTGTGTCTGATAGAATGAAGAGTAGACTGATATATTAAATATTCCTTTATTGGGTGTGAAAATCAGACCATGTCATAACTGCTTTAAGTCATACAGAATAGATATCAGAGCCTTAAACAGGCTGACTTCTGTTAAATGGGTCAAACTGGGCAGAAAGTCTACAAACACATAACATCCTTATAGAATATGATGTAACTATAGATCAACTTAGCTCAGAATATATAAAGCATATAAACAATTACAGCAATATGATGCAACAAACACAGCAGTGCTACTAATCCAAAATACTCAAAGCTTCATAGAACTGAAACAAACATTTATTTTTAGCTCCATTCTGCTGCTGATACATACTTTAGGTTTCTGAACATTAAACTTGTTGCTGCCTTTCATAGTGTGTAACTTGAAGGCCCTGAGTACTTTCTCCCACACTGCAAACACTGGATGATAACATTATTTGAACATTACCTAATAAGACTGATTCAGGACAGACAGTTAGTTATGTTAAACTTTCCTAGCAGTCCTTCACAAACAGGGACCAGTCTGTCTATTCTCTCCATCTGTCAGCTGCTGCTGGCTCTTCCTCCTCCTCTTCCTCACACACTGCTGAGTTTGTCCTGGTGGATCATCAGGGGTGCAAAGCCTCACAGATGATGTGCAGCAGTGGGTCCCTCAGTCTGTCCTCACTCTGGACACTTGCAGTCGTCACACATGGAAATCAAATGTGTGATAAGCTGCAGGATTCAGACACAAGTGTAACTTATAAATACATGTTCATACTTTTATTCCACAATCAGAGAGAAAGAAACAGAGAGAGAGTGCAGGACAGACAGACAGGTGACGGTCTCAGGTGTATACACTGCTACAAACAGGAGGATTTAGTGTTTGTGTTATTACGAGAGCTAAACAAGAAGAGTTCCAGATGGTACAGTGGACACATGTGTGACTGCTGTGATTAAAGCATCTTTCAGCTTAACGAGTGAACCGTCAGCTCGTTCAAACACACGTTAAAGTCTGTTTGGCTCGACACCACCGAACAGAGGCAGCAATATAACAGAGCTAACATTAACAGTGCAGTGAATCCTGCTTGTGCCGTGATATTCAGGACTGCAAACCGAGCAGCATCACTGACTTTCAGCCTGTTGTGTTTGTGGATATATGACTGACTTTAATTATCCACAAAATCATCAGATTCTGTCAGATTAAGGTCGACTATTGTATTACAGTTTTTTCTGATGGCTTTAACCCTAACTGTGATTCTTATAGCACAATTCCTAAAACTATTGATACTTATAGCAAAACCGCTCACTGAGTTTGCAAAACTAAAAGCACAAACACTGCTTTGCACTCAGTTTGCAATTTTGTAACACACACTTTGCAAAACTGTAGGCACAATTCACTGCACAGCACTCTTTTTGCAGAACTTTAAACACAACTCACTGCTTACACTCAATTACCAAATTTCCAACACACTCCTAGCAAAATTATACACATGTATGGCTATCATTAACACTATTTTGCCAACTGTCTGGCACACTTTCACATGTGAAAACTGTTTTAGATAATTAGTCCACTTTGCAATCAGCCTAAGCTCTATAAACAGGCCACAGGTAAGCTGTCTATGTGGAGTACAATGGAAGGAGCAGTAAGAGTGAGAAGAGTGAGAATCAGAGGAGGCCGAGGGAGAGGACGTGGAGGTGAAGAAGTTGGAGGAAGAGGACAAGGAGGAGCAAGAAGAGGACGAGGAGGGGAAAGAGGAAGGGTAAGAAGAGTAAGAAACAGAATAACTGATGACATCAGAGCTACAATAGTGGACCATGTCATCAACCATGGGATGACCCTGAGGGAAGCTGGCCGACGGGTTCAGCCTAAACTGAGCCGCTACACTGTGGCAAGCATCATTAGGACATTTCGAAATGAGAATCGGTAAGTACTTTGTAGCACTGCCATACTCTGATGAGTAATGCAGCTTTAAGGCAGGGATGACTCCGGGAGTTGCTTTCTCACTGCATATGCTTTATTTCACAATCAGATCGATAACAAAAACATACAGCAGCTCCTCTCCAACTCCTAGCCCTTCTCTGCAGTGGAAAAAAGAACGACTCCAAAACCCCTTCAAGGAACATACGTACAAAAGAGTTTTCCTGACACACCAATGGGGCATTCAATGACATCTTGTAAATATGAGTACTTTGGCAGAATAACAGTCCAAATGACAAATACACCAGAACAAACAAGCAAACAAAAAAAAAAGAAGTGTGGAGTACCTTTGAACCAATGAACAAAGTATAACAATTTATACTTTTTAACATAACCCGACCCCGTCAATATGTGTATCTCTCACACTTACATGCAAAAATACTGAAATTGTTACTTTACAGAATTGCTAGACGTCCAGATGTTGGGGGCAGAGGCAGAATGTTCACTCCAGAGCAAGAGACCCATATAGTGAACATGGTGATTGCCAATAATGCAATAAGACTGCGCGAAATACAGCAGCGCATAATTGATAATGACACCATCTTTCAAAATATACACAGAGCAAGCATTTCTGCACTAAGTCGTGTACTTGCGCGCCACAGAATAAGAATGAAGCAAATTTACAGAGTTCCTTTCGAGAGAAACACAGAACGTGTAAAGCAACTGCGATATGACTATGTGCAGGTAAGCTAGTGTCATTGGTTCTGAATTTGGAAGTGCATACTGTAGTGCTGTGCATGGACCTGATGTGTTGCATTTGTTTTGTCTTGTCCAGAGAGTGATGGAACTAGAAGCAGATGCAGCAGGACATGAGCCACTTTTTGTAGATGAGGCCGGTTTTAACCTCAGTAAAACCAGGAGACGTGGCAGGAACATTATTGGACACCGTGCCATCATCAATGTCCCAGGACAACGTGGTGGTAACATAACCATGTGTGCAGCTATAAGCCAAAATGGTGTTGTTCACCATCATGCAACCATAGGCCCATACAACACTGCACACATTATTGCATTCCTGGACACCTTACATGACATGCTCACTGTTCAGAGACCAGAGCAGACCCGATATGTCATCATATGGGACAATGTTAGTTTCCATAGGGCTGCTTTGGTCCGCAACTGGTTTACAGACCACCCATCCTTCATGGCACTCAACCTCCCTCCATACTCTCCATTCTTAAATCCCATCGAGGAGTTCTTCTCTGCCTGGCGCTGGAAAGTGTACGACCGTCATCCTCATCAACAGGTAGCCCTTTTACAGGCAATGGAGGAGGCATGTGGAGATATTGACCAGGCATCATCTCAGGCCTGGATACGGCATTCAAGGAGATATTTTCCCCGGTGCCTTGGACTGGAGGATATCGCATGCGATGTGGACGAAATTTTGTGGCCGGACCCAGAAAGACGACATGATGTAGGCTGATTGTCTTTTTTTTTCCTTTTTTTTGTGAAATTCCTATTTTGTGTTCTGACTTTGTCTTGGTTTTGATGAGTGTGAATAAACACCAATACTTGAAGTTTGGATCCTTGTATGTTTACATGACACTATGACAAAACTGTGACCTCAAATTGACATCTGTACACAGAGAAAGCAAAAGCCAGATGTGTTTTGTATTCATACCATCAGTGTGCAGTTGGCGCATTGTGTGCTTAGTAGATGATGGCTTGTGTGTACTGTTTGATACGAAAACATCATTTTTACGAAGGTGTGAAGAGTTAATCTAGCAGTGTTCGCTTTTGCAAGAGAACTACAATGTTTTGATAATTGGGTGACAGGTTTTCTTATTTGTGTGTAGAGTTTTGCAAAAATAGCCAATAGTTACAAAAAATGTGCTTAAGCAATCAGAAAAAACTGTATTATATTTTAAAGGCTTTAAAAGCAAGTAAAAGTTAACGTACAAACATCACTAATGTCACATAACTTTGCCGACATGTGGCCAACAGTAATGTTTTAATGTTCTTCATTATTAAACATTTGCACATAAGTGACATAATATTCAGTACTTAATTTTCACAGTTTACTCTTCGGCAGCTCTGCTTCTGCGGTCTGCGGCAGAATTATCCACACCGACTGCCACGCTATGAATTGTGGGATATATGGGACCACGAAGTCTACACTGCCACAGCCTTAAAATTCAGGGAAATGAAGGACGCATTTGAGGGCCGCATTTCGAGCAGCCTTTGAATTGGGACAGCCTTCGGCGCGTCGTTGTGACGTAATCGGCCTTAAAATGCAGCCTTTAAGGCTGTCCATACCTCAAAGTTACAAAAGCACAACTACTGTCCACACCCCAACCACACCTCACCTCACAGTAAATGATCATTTCCATTTTAAGCATTTCCAAATGACCATTTTCCATACTGCCAGTATAAATATACACAGTATACTGCCATCACTACAATATACATGTTTTACGCACTCCTTTTGTTGTTGACATTTACAGGCTGTGTGCAAAAGGCCACACTCTTCAAATTCATGCCAACTAATATTTTTACGTCCAGTAGGTGTCCTACTAGAGCAAATGAAGCTTCAAGAAGCTTTGTGCTGGAGTGAACCAACTGGATGAAAAGCTTCAGTGCTTCATGAAGCTTCATCTGCCCATCACTACCGTGTGGAGAGTGTTTGGAGGACCCAGGTGCGGACACAGATGCAGGAGGCAGAACTTTTGCTAAACTCAAAGCGAGCCTTTATTTGGGGCTGATAGCTTGCAGGCTAGAATAGTGACATGCAGCTAGAATAACGGGGTGGGTGAATCAGACGACACGACCACGGACACAGGAAGACTGAGGACTTAAATACACACATGAGGTGATCAGGGGAAGTGGAGGCACATGAGGACACAGCTGACTAGAATGAAACATAATGAATACACAGGGGAGAGTAAACCTAAATGCAATGAACAAAGGACACCAGACTCTTTCAAAATAAAACAGGAAACACGGAGACATAGACATTACACGAACTTGACAACAAGAGCCACACAGACATGAAACATGACAGGCAGATGCATGAACCACGGAGACTGAGTACAGGGGGAGATGACAAAAGGAATTTAAGAAACAAAGGACTAAACAGCAACCTGGAAATTAACTAGATGAGCCAAACTGAAACTAGAACACATATGAATGCAAAATAATACATTAAAACCCACATACTGGGTCACACAACCCTGTACCGTGACAATGTGCAGATGTAAAAAGAAGAAAGCAGATGGTTTACAGCCATTAAAGCTCACACATATCAAACTGAAGCAACAGGTGAAGTGTTCCTCACAGACAGTGAGGATGATCACAGCTAGCAAACTCTGTACCATGTTTGCATGTTCTTAGCCTTTTGCCCCCCAAACACAACAACACAAACTGTATTTTACTGATTGTGTTCTAATGCAACAACAAAGTGCCATTCTGAGTGGATTCCTCTATCCATCGTACCGTGACCATCTCTTTTTTGTGTTGAATGACAGTGTATTCATGTGATAGTGTGTTAATGTTTGATTTTTGTCAGCTCTCTTTCCTGTGTAATGCTAAATCCTCATTGTGCCTCAGTAATGTAACTTTTAACAGCCCTGTTACCATGAACGAGAAAAAGTTTATTATTAATCTATTATACGAGTAGACTTTGTCACTACAGGGTGAATCAACTTCAGAGCATGGTCGCGAAACAGCTCCACACAAAAGGCGATCTTAGAGCAGTCGTTCTAGTGGTCTAATCAGCCAGGTGATCAGAAACACAGGGAACCTCACAGGTGCGCACAATCAAGGGCAGAACGTGTGATGAGTCCACCAAAGGGCCCGAGGCAAAACACAGATAGCAGGACAGAGAGAGAGAGAGAGCAGGATAACCGAAGACCCTGACAAATCAGGGTTAACAGTGAGCCAGATTAATAAAAACATAACAACATAATCAAAACTGTAAGACCTTAAAATCAAAATATAAATAATAAACAACATTACAAACTAAAAAGAGAACACCTTATCATAAACAAGAGTCCGAAACTCAAAAGCTAAAGGATTATGACGACATCAGCCTCGGGGCTTGTAAGTTCTTCAGCCAGAGCTGGTGTCATGGTTCTGTCTTTGTTTTGTGTTCTGGACATATTAATCTATCTATGGTGTTTATCTCAGGTTGATTTACCCCTCTGTGTCGCTCTGTGTTTTTGTCTCTCTTCTCTGTGTTGCTCTGTGTTTTGTCCCTCTTCTCTGTGTCGCTCTGCGGTTTTGTCCCTCTTCTCTGTGTCGCTCTGCGGTTTTGTCTCTCTTCTATGTGTCGCTCTGCGTTTTTGTCTCTCTTCTCTGTGTCGCTCTGCGGTTTTGTCTCTCTTCTCTGTGTTGCTCTGTGTTTTGTCCCTCTTCTCTGTGTCGCTCTGCGGTTTTGTCCCTCTTCTATGTGTCGCTCTGCGGTTTTGACCCTCTTCTCTGTGTCGCTCTGCGGTTTTGTCTCTCTTCTATGTGTCGCTCTGTGTTTTGTCCCTCTTCTCTGTGTCGCTCTGCGGTTTTGTCCCTCTTCTCTGTGTCGCTCTGCAGTTTTGTCCCTCTTCTCTGTGTCGCTCTGCGGTTTTGTCTCTCTTCTATGTGTCGCTCTGTGTTTTGTCCCTCTTCTCTGTGTCGCTCTGCGGTTTTGTCTCTCTTCTATGTGTCGCTCTGCGTTTTTGTCTCTCTTCTCTGTGTCGCTCTGCAGTTTTGTCTCTCTTCTCTGTGTTGCTCTGTGTTTTGTCCCTCTTCTCTGTGTCGCTCTGCGGTTTTGTCCCTCTTCTATGTGTCGCTCTGCGGTTTTGTCCCTCTTCTCTGTGTCGCTCTGCGGTTTTGTCTCTCTTCTATGTGTCGCTCTGTGTTTTGTCCCTCTTCTCTGTGTCGCTCTGTGTTTTGTCCCTCTTCTCTGTGTCGCTCTGCGGTTTTGTCTCTCTTCTATGTGTCGCTCTGCCTTTTTGTCTCTCTTCTCTGTGTCGCTCTGTGTTTTTGTCTCTCTTCTCTGTGTCGCTCTGTGTTTTCTTCTCTCTTCTCTGTGTCGCTCTGTGTTTTTGTCTCTCTTCTCTGTGTCGCTCTGTGTTTTTGTCTCTCTTCTCTGTGTCGCTCTGTGTTTTTGTCTCTCTTCTCTGTGTCGCTCTGTGTTTTTGTCTCTCTTCTCTGTGTCGCTCTGTGTTTTTGTCTCTCTTCTCTGTGTCGCTCTGTGTTTTTGTCTCTCTTCTCTGTGTCGCTCTGCGTTTTGTCTCTCTTCTCTGTGTCGCTCTGTGTTTTTGTCTCTCTTCTCTGTGTCGCTCTGCGTTTTTGTCTCTCTTCTCTGTGTCGCTCTGTGTTTTTGTCTCTCTTCTCTGTGTCGCTCTGTGTTTTTGTCTCTCTTCTCTGTGTCGCTCTGTGTTTTTGTCTCTCTTCTCTGTGTCGCTCTGCGTTTTGTCTCTCTTCTCTGTGTCGCTCTGCGTTTTGTCCCTCTTCTCTGTGTCGCTCTGCGTTTTGTCTCTCTTCTCTGTGTCGCTCTGCGTTTTGTCTCTCTTCTCTGTGTCGCTCTGTGTTTTTGTCTCTCTTCTATGTGTCGCTCTGTGTTTTGTCTCTCTTCTCTGTGTCGCTCTGTGTTTTGTCTCTCTTCTGTGTCGCTCTGTGTTTTTGTCTCTCTTCTCTGTGTCGCTCTGCGTTTTGTTCCTCTTCTCTGTGTCGCTCTGTGTTTTGTCTCTCTTCTGTGTCGCTCTGTGTTTTGTCTCTCTTCTCTGTGTCGCTCTGCGTTTTTGTCTCTCTTCTCTGTGTCGCTCTGTGTTTTGTCTCTCTTCTCTGTGTCGCTCTGTGTTTTGTCCCTCTTCTCTGTGTCGCTCTGTGTTTTGTCTCTCTTCTCTGTGTCGCTCTGTGTTTTTGTCTCTCTTCTCTGTGTCGCTCTGTGTTTTTGTCTCTCTTCTCTGTGTCGCTCTGTGTTTTGTCTCTCTTCTCTGTGTCGCTCTGCGTTTTGTCCCTCTTCTCTGTGTCGCTCTGTGTTTTGTTCTCTCTTCTCTGTGTCGCTCTGTGTTTTTGTCTCTGTCAAGAGATTTATTCTAAAGACACTTCTTCAGCTAAGAATCTAAAGGTAGAAACACACAGACGCTGCAGTTTTTACTTGCAAGGGCATGATCACAGAACGCTCACACCAGAGTGGGGGCCCTGTGATGTGCGCTTTGTTCCTGCACTTGCCTTTATTTATATACAAAAGTAATACAACAGTGAATACGTCTATTCATTAACAGAGGAATGTTAGTATGTAGGGAGTGAAGATAAAAGTGGTTCAGGTGTATGTGTGTGTGTGTGTGTTATTCTGAAGGACGTGGCCCCTCTTCTTGAAGATAAGAGCATCCAGCTCCCCTCTTCCTGGCAGGAGTGAAATGATAACAGCTTGCTCAGCTATTATCGCTGTGAGAAAGAATTTATAAAGCAAGTCTTGATTCCAACAACAGTCATAAAAGGGTCATCATGCAGTATTCTATAATATGCAAACTTATATATCACAAAAAGATTATACTGACTACTAAGTACAATTTTATATTGACAGTCTCTCTTCTCTGTGTCGCTCTGTGTTTTTGTCTCTCTTCTCTGTGTCGCTCTGTGTTTTTGTCTCTCTTCTCTGTGTCGCTCTGTGTTTTTGTCTCTCTTCTCTGTGTCGCTCTGCGTTTTGTCTCTCTTCTCTGTGTCGCTCTGCGTTTTGTCTCTCTTCTCTGTGTCGCTCTGCGTTTTGTCCCTCTTCTCTGTGTCGCTCTGCGTTTTGTCTCTCTTCTCTGTGTCGCTCTGCGTTTTGTCTCTCTTCTCTGTGTCGCTCTGC
>NW_028270135.1:370000-405000 GCF_056152115.1 Neolamprologus brichardi
GCAGCAGTGCCCTCCATGGAGAAGGAGATCAAGGTAGTAAGGAGGGAACTATCAACTGTCAGAGCTCCAGAAAGGTGTAATGAAGAAGGGGTGTCTAAGAAGTACAGCAAGCTGCCCATACCTGAGACCTTGGAAACTGCCGAGCAAAGACTCACAGCCTTGGCCAGGCATTTGAAGGGGAATACCAGAGAGATCGAAGGCAGGAGAATAAACCAGATGTTTTCCGCTGAACCATCCAAGGTGTACTCTCAGTGGCAGGGGAACAATATGAGAACAGCAGCTCTAACATTGGTTGAGACGGAGCAATACTAGAAGAGCATATGGAAGAAGGATGTAACTCATAACAGCAACTCAGGGGCTAGTCAATCTAAGAGCAGACCACAGCAAGCTCCCTGAACAGGGACCAGTAACCATCACAGTGGAAGACATCCAAGAAAGAGTCTCCAATATGAAGACTTGGACAGCACCAGGCCCCAAAATGATTCACGCCTACTAGAGCAGGGCAATATGACCAAAAATATTTATCACGATATACATTTGAAAATTTGCGATAACGATATAACTGACGATATAATTGACACAAAATACTTTACAACTCCACAACTTTATTAGTGCATAAAGAAAAACATCAATGTATTTTCACTGAAACAAGCAGCTGTGTTTTAAGTGCATTAAAGTTACATCAAAATTTAACAGTGCAAATGCAAATTCCTGTCTGACAGTTTAACCAAAAGGCATTTCCAGTGGAAACTGGCCAACATATCCTCAGCATAACCATGTATAATATCCACAAAACTTAAAAAGAGGTCATACACACACAATGCGGTAATATTATGTTGAAGCACAGTACGTATCACTCCGCGAGGCTCCTGCCTACGATAGCCGTAATGCTCCGACAATCCATCAAGCGGTGCGGCTTCGTAGCTTAGCAAAGTCGTACTATAGTACTGTAGAGTTCATACATAAGGCACACGGGATTATAAGGGGCACTGTCGACTTTCAGAAAAATCAAAGGATTGATTTTAAGTGTGCCGTATTTTCCAAACAACACGGTAATAACGACGGCCCGCTAGCATGCGCTACCAAAAATAGTGCTTTGTTGTGTATCTGACAGTAAAGCTAAACCAGTTCCACCACTGAAGTTGCAGCATTTTTACAAACCAGTTCAGGTTCATCCGTTTCATTCAATGATCCACTTTCGCCCTTCTCATTCTGCGTCGCCGCCAAGCTTTTTCTGCCATATGCGTATGAAAACAAAGGCACTGCGCATGCGCGTTTTAGCCATATTCTATCGCGATATTTCATTTTCTTATCATTGCCCAACATTATACCGGTATTACCGTGAACTGTATGATATGGCCCAGCCCTAACACCTACTGGCTAAAGAAGCTTACTGCACTCCATGAGCGTCTGGCAGCAAAAATGAACCAGCTGCTGGCCAATGAGAGACACCCAGAATGGCTAACAGAAGGCCGGACAGTCCTGATCCCCAAAGACCCCCAGAAGGGATTGGTCCCGTCCAATTGCTGGCCAATAACCTG
This sequence comes from Neolamprologus brichardi, assembly GCF_056152115.1. Lineage (NCBI taxonomy): Eukaryota > Metazoa > Chordata > Actinopteri > Cichliformes > Cichlidae > Neolamprologus > Neolamprologus brichardi. The sequence continues at coordinate 371,542 of NW_028270135.1, forward strand.
TGCCAGCACCGCATGGAAGTTCCTGTCAGGCATCATAGCGGCTAAGATGAAGAAACGCATGACTCAATACATGAGTTAAGCAAGAATACCAGAGGAATGAAACACCAGCTACTGGTAGACAGAGCAGGCATCCGAGACTGCAACACCAGGCTGACCAACCTGTGCACTGCCTGGATTGATTACAAGAAGGCCTATGACTCAATGCCCCACACCTGGATCCTGGAATGCCCAGAACTATACAAGATCAACAGGACCCTGAGAGCCTTCATCAGGAACTCAATGAGGATGTGGCAAACAACACTAGAGGCCAACTTCAAGCCCATAGCACAGGTCACCATCAAGTGTGGGATCTACCAAGGATGCTCTGTCCCCACTGCTGTTCTGCATAGGCCTGAACCCCCTCAGTGAGATAATTAACAAGACTGGCTATGGATACCGACTACGGAATGGAGCAGTTGTCAGCCACCTCCTGTACATGGATGACATCAAGCTGTATGCCAAGAATGAACAAGACAACAATTCACTGATCCACTCCACTAGGATCTAAAGCAATGACATCAGAATGTCATTCGGGCTGGAGAAATGTAGTTGAATGGTAACAAAGAGAGGGACGGTAGTCCGAACTGGGGCGATTGCACTACCAGAAGGCAACATTGCAGACAACAAGGACAGCTACAGGTACCTGGCAATCCCACAGGCCTGACCGTCAGACTCTGCTGAGGGTCAGGCAAGTCTGGAGGAGTGAGATGAATAGGAAGAACAACTTTCAGGCAATCAATACCTATATCCTGCTGGTGATCAGGTACCCTGCTGACATAATAAGTTGGCCAAAGGAGGTGATAGAAGCCACTGACATCAAGACAAGGAAGTTTCCTTATCAGGCATGGATCGTTCTACCCTAAATCCACCACCCTGAGGCTGTACGCTAAGCAAAAGGAAGGAGGCCGAGGACTGGTGAGCATCAGCACCACAGTCCAGGATGAGACAACGAACATCCATGAGTACATCAGGAAGATGGCCACAACTGTGTGTGCTTAGTGAATACATCAGGCAGCAGGAACCAGAGAAAGAGGAGCAAGAGGAGGAAGTATCATGGAAGGAAGGGCCCCTGTACGGTATGTACCACCGGCAGATAGAGGAGGTGGCTGACAGAAATCCTACCAGTGGCTGGACAAAGCTGGACTGAAAGACAGCACAGAGGCACTAATCATGGCAGCACAGGAACAAGCTCTGAGCACAAGATCCATAGAGGCTGGGGTCTATCACACCAGGTAAGACCCCAGGTGCAGGCTGTGTAAAGATGCCCCTGAGACAATCCAGCACATAACAGCAGGGTGCAAGATGCTAGCAGGCAGGGCATACATGGAAAGCCATAACCAAGTGGCCGGCGTAGTGTACAGGAACATCTGTGCCGAGTATAACCTGGAAGTCCCGAGGTCAAAATGGGAGACGCCCCCTAGGGTGGTGGAGAATGACCGAGCTAAGATCCTGTGGGACTTCCAGATACAGACGGACAAAATGGTGGTGGCTAACCAACCGGACATAGTGGTGGACAAGCAGAAGAAGACGGCCGTAGCGATATCAGGAAAAAAGACAAAAATATTGAGAAATATTAAAGACCGAGAGAAGAAGACATGGTGGGTGAAGGCAAAGTGGTCCCAGTGGTAATCAGAGAACTCGGTGCAGTAATTCCCAAGCTAGGCGAGTGACGAGGGGGCTAGCTGTTGTTCCCAGGAACAACAGCTATGATTTCTGTCCAGAACAACAAATTGCACAGGACCCGAGTGTGAAGGATAAAGACAGCCCAGAGGGGCAAGAGGGAATTATACGTCACGCTTTTTTATGAGAGGTTCTTCATCCTCCAAAATGATCATAAAGCTGAATCAGCAACAATGGAAAGTTTACTGTATATATAAGTCCTAGCTAAACATATTTAGTATCAGCTATCCACACACTTATTCTTTCTTGTATGTTTATTGCTATAATCATTAAAAACAAGGTGGTTCTAGGATTTAAAGTCATGTTCTTAATGACTTAAATATTTGACTAGTAAACCTTTATTTCAACACGCCTCACTTAAAAATATATATTTAAACAAAGCTAGCGTTGTAAAACCCAACCACATACAGAATTTACAATGAATTACTTTCAGGTTATATGTTTACTTGTATCCATTTCTCTCTCTGTGGTTCATCTGGAAAAGGGATTCGTTTGCCACCCCCACTCATCACCTGACTATGTGAAAGGCCAAAACAATTAGGACACACATTGCTTTGCTATGTTTTACAGATCTCACAGCTTGTGAGCTAAAATGCTAGACTGTTCCTCAGCACATACGAGCGCTCCAAACATGCCTAACAGCATGCCTTTGTTTTGATACCTTTGTCTTCTACAGTGTGTCACCTACATTGTTCCCTCTGTTCTGCTTGTTCTTGTATCTGTTGAACTGCAGGGCATTCTCAAATTTACTGTCATCTTTGAATTCTAACACACTGGTGGTAATACTAAAACAATGATCCAAATAACAGAAACTCCTTCTGGAATATCCTTACCTGGATTACCGAGCATGCATCACCACACTGACTTGTGAAGTCAACAACATCATTTATCTCTTTGCAAAGTTCTGCTGGGAAACCTTAGTTCAAGGCAGATTCAACTTAACTAAACACTGCAGATCATACCCTAATTTATTTATGAAACAGCTGGGAAAATATGTTTTAAAAATACATTTAACAAAGCATTTTTTTTGTTTCTTTGATAAAAAGCTTGACATATACTCAGTCATGTTGTTTGGACCCCCTTTTCTGTTTATACAAGCGTCAACTCACTGTGATGTAGATTCAAAAATGTGCTGGAAACGTTCTTTCACATTACTCTGAGTGTTTATCGACTGCATATCCATGATACCAATATCCCACTGTACTTAAGAAACTGAAACAACTGTGTTCAAAGAGGAAGCCAGAAACAGTGCATGCCTTTGCAACACTAGCAGCCTGAACTGATGATACGAGGCCTAATTGTGACCCTCCTGTTTTTTTCCAGTATTATTTTGTCTAGTTTTGGTGAGCAGTGTTGGGAAGGTTACTTTTACATGTATTCCACTACAGATTACAGATTACAGGCCCCAAAATGTATTTTGTAACATATTCCGTTACTCAATGAGAGTAACGTATTCTGAATACTTTGGATTACTTAATATATTATCATGCTGTTTACAACTACATGAATGTACTATTGCTGTGATTTATTACTGTTACTGAAGGTTACTCTCCATACCAACACCAACTAGATGTTTAAATCTTAATATAAATGAGTAACAGTAGGTGGACATTAGGTAAGGCTGCACTTTTTGCAGCGATCTCGTATAGAAAACTATTCGTATATAAAACAGGTCAGCGGCTCCGAACCATAGGAAAGGGACCTCTGGCTAATACGTCGGGTTCGTGTCGACGTATTAGTCGATTCAGTTATTAGTGAAATAACTGAATGGGAAGAGAAGAGATGCTTTGAGATGTTTCTACTGGGAGAGGAAAAACAGAAAAATGGTCAGTTGATCTGAACTTCAGTTTCCAAAGAAACAAAGTCAACACTGAGAGGAGAACAGAGACAGAAGGATGGATGGGGAAGGGTATGTGTGTTGAAAACTAGCTTTACTTTGTTGTCTGGGTCAAGTTTGCTAGTGAGAGACAGAGAGAGGCGTTGAAAGGCTGCTCCAACGGAGCTTATTGGTAAATGGTAAATGGCCTGCATTTGTATATCACTTTACTCAGTCCCTAAGGACCCCAAAGCGCTTTACACTACATTCAGTCATTCACCCATTCACACACACATTCACACACTGGAAATGGCAAGCTACATTGTAGCCACAGCTGCCCTGGGGCGCACTGACAGAGCAGCAGCGTTGATGTGTACCTGTCCATGGGCTGGCCATGCTGAAGGACAACAGCCCCCCCACCTCTTAGTGAACTAAAGGTAACATCGGGACTTTCCACTCCCTCTGGAAGCAGGAAATTCTGATTCAGCCCCATCACCACCTACACAAGAACACAATGACACAGAGCCGAGGATAAGATTAAACAGGAGACACATTTATAATCATTCAATATACAGCAAGTGTACAAGGAATGACATTTCACTGCAGCTGGCTCAAAACAGGATAAAAAAAGTGCAACATTAAACATGTATTAACATACGGAGCAGAATTTGATTTTATAAATGCAGATGATGAGATGATTAGATATTTGTGTTACAAACAGGTCAATGGGTATACCTAACAATTCCAAAAGTTATAGGAAGCTCACTCTTGCTTTATTACACTGAAGACAGTTGACAACTGACATTTGTGGCTGCTGTCATGGTTATAACTAATATATTCTCATCAATGACTGCAGGTGATTGTAATGGGAGCAGAACAGAACGGCTTGCCAAAAGACTACCAGGAGAAACTTCGAGCAATCAAGACCAACATGTATGAGGGTCCCCTACCCATGATGGCTGAACTGGAGCGAGCCAGACGAAGAGCCAAAGAAAAGGTCAACCATCGTTCTAATGATGCCTGATTATCCAATGTAAACCAGGTCCACTTTTTACCTTAGCAAATACTTTATTGATTATAACACTGTATTTAAGCATGTTGTGCCTTAGTTAGCTGCTTCACCTAATGGTTAACCTTAATTATAGGAGAATAGTTTATGATTCTACTATGCTCCATTGTCAGCCACAGGTACAATAGAATATTAATGACTTTGTCGTCTAATTTGGATTTAATGAAAACTTACAATATTCCTTAAGAAACAATATTACATTTATTTATTTTATGTAAACAGTTTTACCTTCATGTGTTATGGTGAAGATATATTTCAGTACAAAAAGTCCAGAGACTAAGGAATAATTCTATAGTTGGAGAAGTGTTTAAGAAAATGGATGGATGACAGTCAGTCTTCAAAAGGATACATATGGAATTACACAGAAACATTCGTCTCATATTTCACATTCTTCATACTCAGTGAGATAGGTGTTGGTGTTGTGGGAAACATTGTGCCAGGTGCTGCCTGAGATTGTGTGTAGATATCCGACGGTGTTACCAGGAAAGCTGCCTTTCTGACATTATATTGAGATGTGTAATTATCAAATTATTTTTGAAGCATTTGACCACAATCTTTTCTACCAAATATATTCTATATATAAAAGAAAAGGAAAGAACTTTGAGTAAAGTGTATGTTTAGTACATATTTTATGGTATTTATCTCATTTTTTATTTTATTTATTTATCTCTCATGGTATTTATATATTTCTTACTATAGAATAAAGGATGAAGGAAAAATTATTTGTAAAAAATGCATGAAAATTGATTTTTTTAAATGAACTCATTTATGAGTAAATTATAGTGCAAAACAGTTACACACACACACACACACACGCACATGCACACAGAAACTAGAGCTGCAGAAAGGTGCAACAAAGAAGGTGCCTAAGAAGTACAGCAAGCTGCCCATACCTGAGATGCCGGAAAGTGCCAAGCAAAGACTCAAAGCCTTGGCCAGCTGTTTGAAGAGGTACACCAGAGAGATTGAAGGCCGGAGAATAAACCAGCTGTTCTCCAGAACCAGTCAAGGTGTACTCTCAGTAGCAGGGGAACAATATGAGAACAGCGCCACCAAGGCTGGAGGAGGAACAATATGAGAACAGCACCACCAAGGCTGGAGACAGAGTAATACTGGAAGAGAATATGGGAGAAGCATGCAACCCATAACAGCATTGCTCAGTGGCCACAGCAAGCTCCCTGAACAGGGCCCAGTAACCATCACAGTAGAAGACAATAAAGGGTCTCCAGTATGAAGAATTGGACAGCACCAGGCCCCAACATGATTCATGCCTCATGGACTGCACTCCATGAGCATCTAGCAGCACAACTGAACCAGTTGCTAGTTGATGAGGGACACCTGGAATGGCTAACTGAAGGCCAGAGCATCCTGATCCTCAAGGACCCCCAGAAGGGACCAGTCCCATCCAACTACTGGCCAATAACCTGCCTCAATACCACGTGGAAGCTCCTTTCAGGCATCATAGCGGCTAAGGTCAATAGGCACAAGGGTCAACACAAGAGTGGGGCACAGAAAAGGATAGGCAAGACTACCAGAGGAGCAAAACACCAGCTACTGGCAGACTGAGCAGTCAGCCCGAGACTGCAAGACCAGCCTGACCAACCTGTGCACTGCCTGGATTGATTACAAGAAGGCCTATAACTCAATGTGCCACATATGGATCCTGGAATGCCTAGAACTATACAAGATCAACAGGACCCTAAGAGCCTTCATCAGGAACTCAATGGGGATGTGGCAGACAACAATAGAGACCCAAAACTTCCAACCCATAGCACAGGTCACCATCAAGTGCGGGATCTACCAAGGAGATGCTCTGTCCCCACTGCTGTTCTGCATAGGCCTGAACCCCCTCAGTGAGATAATTAACAAGAGTCCCTAGTCCAGGACTTCTTAGACCAGGAAACTCCTTACCATTCATGGGGGGTTTCACCCCAAGTCCAGCACCCTGAGGCTGTATGCTAAGCGGAAGGAAGGAGGCCGAGGACTAGTGAGCATCAGCACCAAAGTCCAGGATGAGGCAGGGAACATCCATGAATACATCAGGAAGATCACCCCAACCAAACGTGTGCTCAGTGAATACATCAGGCAGCAGGAACCAGAGAAAGAGGAGCAAGAGGAGGAAGTATCATGGAAGGACAGGCCCCTATACGGTTTGTACCACCGGCAGATGAAGGAGGTGGCTGACAGAAATCCTACCAGTGGCTGGACAAAGCTGGACTGAAAGACAGCACAGAGGCACTAATCATGGCAGCACAAGAACAAGCACTGAGCACAAGATCCATAGAGGCTGGGGTCTATCACACCAGGCAGGATCCCAGGTGCAGGCTGTGTAAAGATGCCCCTGAGACAATCCAGCACATAACAGCAGGGTGCAAGATGCTAGCAGGCAGGGCATACATGGAACGCCATTGACCAAGTGGCCGGCATAGTGTACAGGAACATCTGTGCCGAGTATAACCTGGAAGTCCCGAGGTCAAAATGGGAGATGCCCCAAAAGGAGGCGGATAATGACCGAGCTAAGATCCTGTGGGATTTCCAGATACAGATGGACAAAAAAGTGATGGCTAACCAAGCGGATATAGTGATGGTAGACAAACAGAATGTCAGGGTTGGACGGTTCCCCGACCGGTTGACCTGCCTGTGTTTGTGTGTGTGTGTTTTCCTCTCTCTTTCCTTTTTCTCTCCGGCGCCATGGCGATTGTTTACGGAGGTCGCATGGCAATGAGTGACCTCCGACCCGGGTGTGCTGCCGCTCTGGAGCCGCCACACCTGCAACTGATCCAGCCAACAGCTGCCTTTAATCATCCACCATCTTAGGCAGAGCTATTTAATGGTGTGGCCGAACGACAGTCAGCGCTGGAGTATTGCACTAAGCCTGGTATTATTCTCGGACCGTTTGCGTAGTTAAGTGTTGCCTGCCAGACGAGTGATTAACTGTTTGCTGTTCTGTGTGCAACTAGGAACAGGGATGGAGGAGAATCACAAGCATGGGAGTCTACCTGGAGGAGGAAGGAAAATTCACTGCCACGCACTGTTTGAGCACTGGAAGGGGGACACAACTGACTACTTTGCACATTGAACTGTTGTTAACCTTTTACCACTGTAAATAAACACACGCCTTGCATTCAGAGCTCCATGCCTGGTTCCTCTCTTTCTCCAACCGTGAAGAAGACAGCCGTAGTGATAGATGTAGCGGTTCTGAATGACAGCAACATCAGGAAGAAGGAACACAAGAAACCTGAGAAATACCAAGGGCTCAGAGAAGAGTTAGAGAACATGTGGAGGGTGAAGGTGACAGTGGTCTTGGTGGTAATCAAAGCACTATGTGCTCAGCAGATCCCAGGAACAACATTGGAGATCTCTGTCCAGAAGAGTGCAGACCTGGGAACTAAGATACTGCGCAGGACTCTCAAGCTCCCAGGCCTCTGGTAGAGGACCCCAGCTTGGAGGATAGAATGCCCGCAGGGGTGGGAGGGGAATTTTATATTTTTTCCAAACATGGTTTTCACAGTTTCAGTTATTCCTTACAAATTTTTAGTATTCCTTTGTGGATGCAGCCTTAGCTCATGGGAGGAGTTCATTAAGGTCATGGAAGAAGCCTTTTGGTCAGCCTCGAGGCGATTCCAGCAAACCGTCAGGCTCTCAGTGTGGGTTGCTGACTTCAACCAAGGATATAGTTGGTTGGTGTTAAGACTACTTTTCTCAGTCCCACTGACATGCCTTCTATTGAAGAAAAATAGTCTGAGGACGAGACAGACAACTTCCGGATCAATGGGTCCAAGGTGAGTAAGGTAGTTAAATAACTCCTTAGTGGTAGGGCCCCAGGTGATTTGCCTTGAGTTACTATAGGTATATCTTGGTTGACACACCTCTGCAACATCACTTGGAGATCCAGGGCAGTCCCTCTGGATTGGCAGACAGGGGTGGTGGTTACTTGTGTGATTCAATTACAGTGGGATCACACTACTCAGCCTCCCTAGGAAGAAAGGTCTATGCCAGGGTACTGGAGACAAGAGTTTGTCCATTATTGGAACCTCGGATTCAGTGATTGTCATCCTGGTCATAGACTGCTAAACCAGATCTTTATCCTAATGAGGAAATTCAAGTTTGAATGGGGGTTACAGTCTACATGTGTTTTATGGGATTTGACCGCATCCCTCGAGACATTGTATGGAAGGTGCTTTGGGAGTATGGGGCATCTAGCTCATTATTAAAGGCCATTTGGTCCTTGTGCAACTGCATCAAGAGCTTGGTCTGTCTTGCTGTAGACTCATTCCCAGCAGGTGTTGGGGTTATGATTATGTTCATAATTTTTTAAACAAAATTTCTAGGCAGTCTTAAGTAGAAAAAGGCCTCCCCTCTGGTTGTCTCAGGATCTCATCTCTATTTTTTGTGGTTCTGTTGGCTTCATCAGGTGGTGGCATCCAGCTTGTACATCAACAGTTTGCGGCCCAATGTGAAGCAATAGGAATACCAATTAGCACTTTCAAGTCTGGGGCTTGAAAGTTCTTAGCAAGAATAGATTGGAGAGCCTTCTTGGGGTTAGGGACAAGTTGTTGCCCCATATGGAGGAATTCAAGTACCTGGGGGTCAAAAGTGAAGAGAAAGGAGAGCGGGGGAGTGACAAATGGATTGGAGCCATGTCTGCAGTGATGCATATGCTTTACTGGTCTCTTGTGGTAAAGAGAGATCTGAATATAAATATGCTATGGTGTTGATTTTACTAGTTGATAATGACGTCTACTGCCTGGCCATCCTGGCCCAACCCTCAGGGCTGGGTTTGCCATTCCCCACCTGCCGTGGCCACCTGCAAGCCATCAAACAGCAAACAGCTGTCCAGTACTTCCACACTCTGCTAGACCATCCACTACCCCATGATGGTAACTTGGCTCTTGCACACTTAAATCTTAGAAATTTTCTTTCGTATAACCTGTCTCCTTGTGTCTTTCTTTACCAGAATCATTACCCACCACACCTACAGCTGATTCTCGTGTTCTGGATTCATCTCTCCTCTCACCTGAAAAAGATCATGGACTAGCTACTTCCCTCTGCCTGCCCTGCTGCCTGCCACTCATCTCTGGATCATGCAAATTGGCTGGATTGCCTCACTCTCACCCTGTTGGACACTCACACCATTTCCTCCCTCCCTCCGGACCCCAATCTCTCATCTAACCAGTAACCTGTCATTTCTTCATTCTAATCATTACCTGGCAATTCCTCCTACTCCCTCACTAATCCCTCTCTCCCTTTGCTTCTAGTGACTGCAACATCTAAGACCCTCACCTGTGTCTCCTACCCTCCAAAGTTATCCTTCTTTTTCCCTTGTGATTAAATAAACTTAAGCTCACTGTATCTCACTAGTCAATTGAGTTTGCTTTTGGGTTCAGCCCTCGTACCAGCCTAGTGGCCCCTGACAGATAAACATCCCTACCCTCGCCTGGCTAGTGACCTAAAGTATGCGATTGCAAATACAAGCGGTGAACATTTTGTTGTCTCCAGAATGTGGCTCAGTTCTCCTTTATATATAGTTTGAGAAATTCAGTCATTTAGGAGGGAACTAGACTAAAGCCGCTACTCGTCCACATTAAACTGAACCAATTGAGGTGGTCTGGGCATCTGACTAGGATACCTCCTGGCCACCTCCTGAGCGAGGTGTTCTGGGCATACTGCAAAGCTATAGGGTATTGAAGTATGGCACTGTGAACCCCTTGAGCCTGCTGTACCGCCCCTCCCTTGAAGTTGAGCCATGGACCACACCGCCACCACAGGCACCTTTCTTTGATCACAAGTGTCATAGCTGTGTGCAGGCAGGCAGGATGATAGACCCAAACGTAGGCCTCGTGGAGACAAACATGAACTCAAAAACCTCAGCTTTATTTGTTGGCAATTACTAAACAGAAAACTAAACTGGTGAAACATGTCAGTTTCTAGCTTCACCACACGGGCAATTATGAGGTTACGACGCGACATAGGGCAAGGAAAACACAGGGCTAAATACGCAGTAACCAGGGAATGGGAGACAGGAGGGAGACACAGCTGGGAGAAATCAGACTAAACTAGACAAGGGAAGCAAACCTAGAAGCACTGACATGAGACATGCACTTTCAAAGTAAATCAGAAAACACACAGACTTAACTCAAGATACGTAAACTTAACAGAGACCGGGGGAGACAGAACATAGGAACCTGAGACGTGGGATAGGAGGGCACAGAGTAGACAACACAGAACACAGGGAAGCCACATAACAAAACCTAAGAACTAGTAATCAAATAATGAAGAATTAGAGAGCTAGAAATACTGAGAAATATACCTAAATACTAGTAGTGATAAAAGTGATAAAAATAATCAATGATCAAAAAAACAGAACAAAACTGGGTCCCAGGACCGTGACAACAAGCTTGTAGAGAATAGCCTGCCAAAGGCAAGCCTCTAAGTAACAAATTTGAGGATTTTTTAAATAATGTTAAATGATTTCTACAAAACATGAAGTGTGCCAGAGCTGAAGAGGTGTCTATAATATCACCTCTTCTTCAGATAACAAGGCTAGGAGAATCCGATGTCCTCCAAGTCCAAGTGAATCTCAGGTCAGTTCTCTCAATCTAAATTTGTAATTTATATGTAATTATGACGATTGTATGAAAGATTAAAATGGAGTGCTGGTTTAGCTCAGTGGGTGAGCTATATGCCGTATGGCAGGACAGCATCTGGCCTGGGCCAAACCCGGGGCACTTTGCTGTGTGTCCTCACCTGTCTCTCACAGCTTTACTGTCTATCGTCACTGCATCTGTCCCAAAAAAGGCTAAAAGCCAAAAAAGTAATCATTAAAAAAAAAAGTAAGCATAAACACTTACAAGTGTTTCATTAAACTTCAGCTTTTTCTCCTCAACTTCCAGTCTTATAGAAATCTGTTTGGAGGAAGAATGTTCTACTTTAAATCAATCAGTAATAAACTACGGACACCGACAGAGTTTGAATTCATTTGAATACCTGACTTAGCCTTTTATTTGTTGTTATCGATCGTCTGTTTGTCTTTTACTCATAGTGTCTATAATTATTTTATCTGAACTGAGAACTAAATCAGATTTTCTGGTAAAGTCTGGGAAATGAGGTAGAAATTCAGAGTAAGGGCCAAGCATATGATAGATAACAACAAATAAAACAGTTCTTTGTTTGTTTGTTTGTTTAAAGGAGCATTTCTTCTCCACTCCTTATCTATTCTCCACTGTAGCATGTCATTAAAGTTTTGCCTTCTCCCTTAGTCTTTTTGTTCTGTCTCCTCATGCTCGCTTTTTATTTTTTATTTTCGTCCTTTCTCGTTCATCCGACCCCCAACGAGACACAGCAGATGGCCGCCCCTCCCCAAGCCTTGGGGTCACAGAAAACTGGGAGCTATCTCATATTTATATGGGGAGATAACCTCATATCTGGTGTGGCCTGAGATTCCCAGAGAGGTGGAGTCTAAGACCCAACCTGACACATAAACATAGACAAACAGGACGTATGTGTGCATAAGGATTCCCACCCTCATGCACATATATACATATACTCAGCACTCGCTCAACATGGAGACAAACAGAAATGAACACTGTACACACACTCACACTCCCCAAATATACTCTATATACCCAGGTCTAGGCACCATCACCCCCAGCCCCACGCCTCAGATGGCAAACAGAGACAGGGGTTTATCATAGTTTTATCATAGTATAATCTTCATGTGCTTGATCCAAAGCACATTGTCTGTGTACTCACTACCTAATTTATAGCCAAAGTATTCACTCACTGTCTCTCTACTGTATCGCTAGCTTAGCTTAGCTCGTAGCCAACTCACTAGCAGCATGGCCTCTTCACCTGTCCCTCCTGCACGTTCCTGCTCATTGTGTCAGATCTTTAGTTACTCCTTGGCCTCCTTTAGCAGTAATGATACTTGTAACAAATGTAGCATATTTGCAGCTCTGGAGGCCAGGATTACTGAATTGGAGACTCGGCTTCGCACCCTTGATTCACCCGTAGCTAGCCAGGCCCCCGTAGCTGGTGCAGCCGAAGATAGCGTAGGCCCCGCTAGCTGTTCCCCGGCAGACCCCAACTTGTGCTTGCACTGGGAAGAGGGGGGAGGGGCGGTAGTTACACTCGCAGTAGCACAGGAACAGAGCAGGAGGGAAAGAGAGAGAAAGAGAGCCAGGGACAACAACGTCACATTAGAAAGGTATAGTAATCATCCACAACTATTTTCAGTTGCAGATGATAAAGGATTCAGAAAGTTTATTCATGCAGACCCATATGACAGAGAATGTGCATCTTCCTTTTGTTTTGCATATTTTAATTTATATTTAATTGTGTTGTGGTCTGCAGTGTTTTGTGTTGTTTCACTTTAAATTAGTTTAAAAGGAAAAAGCTGAAATTTTAAATAGTTAAAAGTTGAAATGTAAATAGTTGGTTTTTCTATTATATGATTTATTTATTACATTTTATGTGGAGTGAATAAATAAAAGTAAATTTACGGTGGCCCCTAGAGAACAGGCACGTACAAACTCCAAAACACGTACAAACTCTGTAGCACGTACAAACTCCAATACATGTACAAACTCTGAAGCACGTACAAACTCCAATACACGTACAAACTCCAAAACACGTACAAACTCCGAAGCATGTACAAACTCCAATACACGTACAAACTCCGAAGCATGTACAAACTCCAAAACACGTACAAACTCCGAAGCATGTACAAACTCCAATACACGTACAAACTCCGAAGCATGTACAAACTCCAAAACACGTACAAACTCCGAAGCACGTACAAACTCCAAAACACATACAAACTCCGAAGCATGTACAAACTCCAAAACCGTACAAACCCCGAAGCATGTACAAACTCCAAAACACGTACAAACTCCAAAGCATGTACAAACTCCAAACCACGTACAAACTCCGAAGCATGTACAAACTCCAAAACACGTACAAACTCCGAAGCATGTACAAACTCCAAAACCGTACAAACTCCAAAACCGTACAAACTCTGAAGCATGTACAAACTCCAAAACCGTACAAACTCCAAAACACGTACAAACTCCGAAGCACGTACAAACTCCAAACCACGTACAAACTCCAAACCACGTACAAACTCCGTAGCACGTACAAACTCCGTAGCACGTACAAACTCCGTAGCACGTACAAACTCCAAAACACGTACAAACTCCAAAACACGTACAAACTCCGAAGCACGTACAAACTCCAATACACGTACAAACTCTAAAACGCGTACAAACTCAGAAGGACGTACAAACTCTAGAACACATAAAAAACACAACGGAAGTGCTCCAGGATGCTAGGCGCAGTGTTGAGCTTTTGTTACCTAGTGGCTACACAAGCCAGGAAGTAACAACGACTGGATTTGGTGTGTGGTAGTAACAGGTAAATGAACACTTTTTAAAAATTATTTGAATATATATGAGTGCTTGTGTATAAATTAGAGATGGCACGATACCACTTTTTTATGTCCAATACCGATATCATAAATTTGGATATCTGCCAATACGATATCAATCCGATATATCTATTTTTTAAACTGTTTTTGTATAAGTCAAATTTAAAAAGACAACGCACTAAAGCTATTCTCTTATACTTGCATGCAAGAAAAAGACTGCACCCAAAATATTGCTCACTTCAACAATGCATATCTCTTTATTTAAACTTTAGCACTGTTTAGCTGTCACCACTATCAAAACATCCATCCTGAAAGTGCGCAACATTATGCAGAACTTTAAATCTAGAAGTATTTAAAATAACATTCATCTAAATAAAAGTGCACCATTATACAGAACTTTAAATCTAGAAGTATTTAAAATAACATTCATCTAAATAAAAGTGCACCATTATACAGAACTTTAAATCTAGAAGTATTTAAAATAACATTCATCTAAATAAAAGTGCAACATTATACAGAACTTTAAATCTAGAAGTATTTAAAGTAACATTCATGTAAATAAAAGTGCAACTTTATGCAGAACTTTAAATGTCGAAGTATTTAAAGTAAAATTCAAGTAAATAAAAGTGCAACTTCGCAAATTTGAAAACCCCTTTGGTACTGACAAAAGGTGCAATTTTATCAGACAAAGCAATTGCTCTCCAAACCCTAAAAAACACCCCCCCAACAACATTCTTGTAATAATGCATTTGTAACTTTTTTTTTTTCACTCTAACATGAGAGGTAGGTTCTTCTTCAGAAAGATCACCATATCAACCTTCTCAGCTGTCAGCCTGCTTCTCCTTTCATTAATGATAATGGAGGCTGTACTGAAGAGTCTCTCGCTCTCAATACTTGTGGTAGGTGCACAGAGAAATTTAGCTGCTGTAGAAACCAGAGTGGGAAATCTAAGTTTGTTGACTTGTCAGTACAGCAGTGGATTAGCTGAGCGTTTAATGGTTGGCTCACTAAGGTAAGTTTGCACTTCAATGCGTGTACTTGTCGTGGCTAACTGAGGAACAGGATCTTGAGTGTTTTCCTTCAGGATTTCATCAAAAACACTTTCAAATCTGCTTTGGCTGGGAGATTCCACCTGTGGAGTCTTCTTTGCTGGCTCCAAGACTGCTGATGTCCCCTCTGCTGGCTCTGAGGAGTTTAATGTAGTTCTCAAAAACTCCATCTTCCTCACCTCTGCCATCAAAGCATCTTTAGCTTGTTTTGAGGTTTCTACACTTGGGAAGTACCTGAAATGAAAAAAATCCTAACTTTAATATTAAACAATCATTACATTTATCATTAGTAGCATTCAGCAGTGTGATTAAACTATCATTCCTCATTCTTGCTATTTATTCCATGCCCATTATAAAGACCTCAACATACTTTGCTGTACTACTCTGAATCAGACAATGCATGTTATAATGTGCAATGGTGGTGTCCTGACTGAATGACAAGTCTATCACAACAAATCTAGAATGTCCTCACAATTTTCTGACACACTCTCTCTAATGCACTATCACTTACACACACACACACACACACACACACAAAACAAGTTGATCTGTTAAAATAACATGAGTGAAGCCTTACATACCTGTCTTTATATCTTGGATCCAGCAGTGTTGCAACTGTGTATAGTGGCTCGGATTCCACGTCTCTGAAGCGTCTGTTAACCGCTTTGAGAAGAGTGTCTTTCATTTTCTTTATTCCTTCGTCGGCCTCATCTTCTCGGGAGAGCACGCGCTTAAGGACGCAGACAATAGGGATGACATCAGATGCAGATGAGGATGATGCGCTTACCTCCTTGTGTGGGAAGCATTCCAAACTTGCAACACCTAGCCGGTCCATTGCCTTTTTTATATTGCTGGCATTGTCTCGCAAAACAACGTGGACTTTATTTTTCGGAATTTTCCACGCATTTAACATTTCCTCCATAGCTGCAGCGATGGACTCTCCTGTGTGTGAACCACGAAACTCTTTGGCCTGCAACACTGCTTTTTGCATTGTAAAACTCAAGTCTATCCAGTGTACAGTCAGGCTTAGCAGGGACAACGGACAAACGTCCGAGCTCCAGATATCAGTTGTCATGCTTAATGTGACAATTATTTACAAACTTTCGGAGATGAACTTGCATACCTGTTTGTACTTGCCTGGGATAGCTTCCTCCAAGATGAAATGCCGGTTTGGTAGCATGTAGCGAGGCTCTAAATGCTCAATTAAGCGTCGAAAACCATAATTTTCCACAACAAATTCAACTATTATCAGCTTCGCTCTATTGCTTTCTGGAGGGAATTTCTCACGTCTCTGAATACTTTCCAAAAGCGTTTGTTGATACGGTACACTTTTCTGCTTAGCTTTGGAGGCCAGGCTAAATTCCGTGTACACCTTTGCGTGGTGTTTCTGTAAGTGTTTAATCATGTTTGTGGTGTTAAAATTCCCCAAACTGCTACCACCTCGCAAAACACTTGCATCGCATAAGTTGCATTCAGCAGTCTTGCTTTTTTCGTCTTTTAGTTTGAAATAAGTCCACACTGCTGACATGATGGCTCTCAGCTCTCCCACACGATAACCGCTCGATCACGGGACGCATACTGCTCTGACGTGCTAAGGTCATCACCTGGGTTATACCATGTTAGCGAATTTTTGAGGTGCTTTTGTGATATTTACTGGATTGGATAAAATTTTTAAATTTCTCTCCGATATCCGATCCAGTAATTTACGTCAGTATCGGACCGATACCGATACTGAATATCGGATCGGTCCATCTCTAGTTTAAATACACAAACAATACACGTATGCTTTCAATTGTGTAATTTAAGTGATCTAGGTAGCTAGATGGCACTGTTTATGTGATGGCATGCCACATCTGGCCCGATCATGGTTTGGTTTTGGTTGGCCCAGGCTCATAGAAAACAGGTCTAGCCTGGATGGCAGGGTGTCTGTCAACCAGATGTGGGCCAGGTCTGGCAATGATGGCACTATTTATGTTCCTATTTTCCTATTTTAGTTAGAAGACCCAAATGCCATGCTGCAGTACTATAATGTTATGGTAGCCAATGTTTCAAATGCAGGTTTGACAGGTTTGTGAGTGTACACTTTATCCAAAGCCTAGTGAGGGTTTACTCATGTTTACCACTGAGTGGCTGTAGTCAAGAGATAAAGCAGGTCATCTACTGATCGGAAGGTTAGTGGTTCGGTCCCTGGCTCCTCCAGTCTGCATGTCAAGAGTGTGAATGTGTATGAATGTAGTTAGGCAGCACGCAGTTTAGAGAAAGTGTGTGGTTGGGAGAATGTGGCATGTTGTATAGAGCACTTTGAGTAATCCGGCAGAGTAGAAAAGCGCTATTAAGAATCAGTCCATTCACTGTCTGAACAGAGTTTCGTCATGTTACTTTTGTACTATTATGTTCCGGCACATGTTGTTATTACATTGTTAACAAATTTCCCACGTGTGGGACTAATAAAGCTTATCTTATCTTATTTTATATGCCTTGATTAAGGTACATATTAGGCTGACATCTGGGGCCAGAGCTGAAACTGTTCTGGGCCAGCACAGGGCCAGCAGTGTGTCTGCAACTGGCCCATGGCTGCACACAACTTACACTTGGCCCACATACCACAAAGAATGACGGCCCTTTGGTGGCCCAGACCAGGTTTGCCAGAGGTGAGCCACAGATGGGCCAGCACAGGACCACCAGTGTGTCTGCAACTGGCTTTGTGCTGGCCCATGTCTGGGCCACCTCTGGCAAACCAGCTCTGGGCCACCAAAGGGCCGTCATTCTTTGTGGTATGTGGACCATGTGTAAGCACATTGTGTGGGCCAGATCCAGGCCATATGAATTTTGCTATCTGGGATACAGTATCCACATCTGAACCAAAGAATAAAACAGTGAAATGTGGATTATTAAATATGGTGTCTCTCCTTCAAGTCTCTGTTAGAACATGAATAATAATTGATCAACAAATCGATTTACTCTGCCTTACACAAACCTGGTTGCAGCAGGATGATTATGGTAGTTTAAATGAATCAACACCCCCGAGTCACTCTAACTACCAGAAACCTCGAAGCACAGGCCGAGGGGGCGGTGTGGCAGCAATTTTTCACACCAGCCTATTAATCAACCAAAGACCCAGACAGACTTTTAACCGGTCGCAGCAGATGGCCCCGCCCCTCCCTGAGCCTGGTTTTGCCAGAGGTTTCTTCCTGTTAAAAGGGAGTTTTTCCTTCCCACTGTCGCCAAAGTGCTTGCTCATAGGGGGTCATATGATTGTTGGGCTTTTTCTCTGTATGTATTGTTGTGGGGGTCTTACAATATAAAGAGCTTTGAGGAGACTGTTGTTGTGATTTGGTGCTATATAAATAAAATGGAATTGAATTGAATCGAGGGGTGTGAAGACTCCCTCCCTCCGCCCACTCATATGTGGTGTTGCTGCATTCTGTTCTAAAGTGCATTTAAAACATGGGAGGGGCATGGCACTCCCTGCCAGATAGCAGCAGAGAGGCTGGCAGTTTTGGGTCTACATGTATTTAAAACTGAGAGGTCGGCACTGGGACCAGAGTTGAGATTGAATAAACAGACTGTCCTCTGGACGCTGTTTAGTGTCCCCACCCCAACGGGTCAAAGTACCCTCTCCCTTGAGCCAACTCCCCAGTTGACCCCATTAGGAACCCCCATTCCCTGGAATCCACCAAGGGCAGGAGGCCCAGGGCCCACAGTAGCAGCAAAACCCAGCAGAGCCTGGGGCAGCCCACCCAACCCCGCCGCACAGGAAAACTACACCCACCCCAACATTCAATTAATTCCCATACCACATGAGACAATAGACATCCAGGTTGAGTTCATCCTCAGCTAGATAGGGGGTATCTAGCAGAGTTACCCCTATATGCCCCCCTCGCCAAGGCTGGGCCCCCGTGCATGCACCCACTCACAACCCCAGTGATACATCAACGAGGACCCAAGGCCCAGCCAGAGCCCCAACCGGACTCAGAGCACCCCCAGAACCCCAAGTCCCCAAGCCCACCCCAGACCCACCAAGGGGCAGTTAGGCGACCAGGCCAGTAACCTACATCTGCTGGCACAGACCCTCCACCAGCCCTGCTGCACACAGCCGCCAGAAAAACACTACCCAAGAGCCACCAAAGCCCCATCCAGGTCATGTATCAAGACTAATATGATCTATCAGAATGTCTCTAAATTAGTTAGAATTAAGATTTTTATTTTTCCAGTTCATGAGGAGTGTGGTGGATTTTTGGATGGCATGTATATCTATAACTATCTATAACTATATACACTATACATCTGTCTGCACTGAACATATATACTGTAACTTTCATGTAGCACACCATGGTTTATTAAGGTGGTACAGTAACAGGACAGTTAATGCCGGGGAGAGTTCTCCTGAATAACTCACTCTCCAACTCCGGTCACTTACCACGCCCCCAGTACACACTCATGACAGACATGTCTCTTAGAAAATTGTAACATTGGCTGACATCTGAAATACTGAAATCATCACAATAAAATCACCTGCCTACTGATACAGAAAAATGAAACAAGAAACAAACAAAATCGACAGCCGCAGCAGTCACAGTCTCTCGAATTACACCAGTATAAAACAAATTAAAACACACTGATGTGTCGGGTCCTTTGCCCAAGCAAGAAATCCACTTGGCAAAGCAGCAGCTCGGTACTCGGTAAATAAAAGGCAGGAGATGACTTGCGCTGGACAGTAAAACACAGGAATATTCCTCAACTGTATTGTTTTCATTACCTGTCCACAAGTTTGCGTCACACCCTAATAAATGTGGGTCAGTGGCGGTGAAGTCCACTACACTGTTCTCACGGGAACGCAATGTTTCCCACCTACAAGGGTGCAATAACTGTAAACCTCGGCCAACAGCCAGAGCTCAAGTGGTACATTTTTGTGTAACCTACCGTTCTAACAGAGGTTTAGGGGGACCCGCATCAAGCTTTCATGGAAAGAAATTAAAAACACCAACTTGCTCAACTTGGACCAAGCACTCGCAGCTTCAGGTTGGCTGAGGAATACCTAATTGCCCACACCTGAGCTTATGAAAGGAGCAAAGACCAGCTCCCGTCAGGTCTCACCTGTCACATTCTCTGAATGTACACAAGGTGGCCTGGCTTCAGCTGATTGGGGCAGATGGTGTGGATTGGAATGGTGGCCAGCTGTTGAGCATGTCGTTCTTCTTACTGTACCACTTTCAGCTAATGGAGTGGGGACACTACACTGTGGAGTCAGGGTACCAGGCTCAGTCCCTCTGGACTGCGGCCTCATTACTATAGCCAGGTAGTCTGGGGGTTGTTGGGGACAAGGTGCAGAATCCGTTCGTACACTTTGGGGGTTACCTCTTGGGGACTCCCTTTGTTGCCACACATAAAAGTCTCCCTCATCCTCAGACAGAGGTAACCGCTCAGGTGAACTTCTAGGGTTAGGAGTTTGCTGGAGCTCTGCCCTTATTGTCTCACAGATATCAGCAGGGATCAGCTTAATCAATTGTCTATTAACCTGTCTTTTCTGTTCTGGATCATGGAGTGGGGCCACTGTATACACACGACCAGCGTCAGCAGGGGCACGGACAATACAATATGATGTAGCGCCCCAAAAATCTTGGATTTTATTCCGGCCTCGAATGCTATGATCTCTCAAATACACTAACTGATGCAATGGCAAGGGATCAGAAGCTGGGGCAGGTTGACGATCTGCACGCAGCGTCGCTGCTGCTTCGGTGCAGTTACTCACACCTTTATAAGCTACATCTAGACGTTTCTGATGCTCTTGGACCCAAGTGTGCACCGGGCCTTGGGTGGGTTCCTCCACTGCCTAACAGGAAGTCAATTGGGAGCTGGGGCTGTTGGCCAAACATAAGAAAATAGGGTGACTCACCCGTAGTTTGATGGATTGTGGTATTGTAAGCAAAGGTGAGCTGCTGTAAATACATGGGCCAATGACGCTTTTGCTCAGCAGGGTAGGGCAGGATTCTCAACAGATCATGCAGAGTCCGATTAAAACGCTCACACTGGCCATTACCAGTTTTCAGAGGGTTGGGTTCCACACTCTGAGTTGCCATGATAACACATTTCTCCTTTCCCAAATCTTCTAACAGACTGGTCGAGCCATCCGATTGTTTTCAGTTTTCAGTTTTATTTGTCATATGCAAGTTAGCACAGGGTCAACATTGCAATGAAATGTGTTTGACGAGCAGCAGTCACTCAGCAGCATGATACAGTAGAAGAAAGTATAATAAAATATAATAAAATAAAATAAAATATAAAAATATAAAAATAGTAAGGAGCTAAATATTAGAGAGACGTGGTAAAAGAGAAAAGATGACTAAATATATATGTATCTATAAATATAAATATATGTACACTAGTGATTAAATAAGAAAATCTTGAAAAGAAATATGACAGGAGGGCAGATGGGATATTGCACAGGAATGAGCAGCAGAAAATTACAGTATTGCACTTTAAATATAAATATCAATGACAATAAAGTGAAGTGACCAGTGCAGATTAAACAGAGTATTTGTGAAGCTGCAGGGTAGCTTCTGAGTGCGTCCTGTGGACTGTGCGTGTTTAAGTGTTGTGGTTGAGGTGTCGTATGGCTTGGTGGTAAAAACTGTTTTTAAGTCTTGTAGTCCGAGCAGACAGACTCCTGTAACGTCTGCCAGATGGTAACAAGGAGAACAGCTGATGTGCTGGGTGGCTGTGGTCCTTGATGATGCTGTGAGCTTTACGGAGGCATCTCTGGAGGTAAATGTCCTGAATGGCAGGAAGCCTCGTGCCAGTGATGTGCTCTGCTGCCTTCACCACCCTCTGTAGTGCTTTACGGCTGACAATTTCAACTTGGCACAAGGTGCCAAGCTGACTGCGAGGTGGCAAAATGGCCTCAGTTAATCCCACATTGGTAACTGGGATAAATGCAGTGCCACTAACCACTTGGACCAAAGCTGGAGAAGAAAGGAGACCATGAGGCAAACCGGCATCTAGTGGTTCAAAAAGCACTGTTCCAGTGTGTGCTGGAGGAGCTTTTTGACATGTGGTAGGTACAAATTTCATTGTGCCTGCGGGGATGCAAATTTTTCTTCTACCCTGAACTCTCACTGGGCCACTAACCTGTGCTTCAGGCTGTAGTTGGGCTGTATGGCAACGCTGCTCCCTATAACACTCGTGGATCACATTCATGCCAAGTACTCCACATATTTCTGAGTTGGGGCTGGGCTCCAAAGGATCTCTAACAACTAACACACCACACTTCGGTATTTGCCTCCCTAACACCTGGCAATCAAGCTCCAGGTAGCCAACATAGGGAATATCTAGCCCATTAGCTGCCCGTAACTGCAGCCAATGGCATGCTTTCAGTTTCTCTGGACCCCAGTTCTTAAAATGTTTGGCAAAAAAACTCTCCGTGATGGTAGTGACCATGGACCCAGTGTCTAATAAACAGGAGATGTCTACCCCTCCCATATTAATGGTAACCTTTTCCAGAGGATCATTTTGAGTGCATTGATTTTAACTGGATCTAAAAAAGTTGGATCTCCAAATCTTTGGTCTGATAAGGTTATCATTATGGCTTCAAAATTTGCGACCACAACAGGCTTCTTGACAATGCATAGTGATAGGTTTGTAGCAGAAACCATTTCTCTGGAACGCTAAGGACAATTTACTACACAGCAAAAGCAAGACACAAGTGGGCAAAGTTCTTTGTGTTACTCATGCATGAGGGAGGCCTGCCTGGAGCCAAGATCGTTCCACTTGACCTCTGTCAGACTCTCGTCCATTCCCCCGTAACACTGCTCTTTTATTGAGGTTACATGAATATGCATAGGTTCATTAACATATGACATCTTACATAGGTATACATGTGAACAAAGAATACCTTGTCTCTCTCTCTGTGTGTGTGTGTGTGTGTGTGTGACCCCATAGACCAGCGGTCCCCAACCCCCAGGTCTTGGACCGGTACCGGTCCGTGAGTCGTTCGGTACCGGGCCGCGAGAGTTGAGGCTCAGGTGTGAAATGTATAGTTTTCAGGGTTTTTATCGGTTTTCAGCGTTATTTTGTTATCGTTTTTATCGTTTACTCGGTTTTCCTGGGTCTTTTCACGTGTGTTATGAATAAATTTTCTTTTTTTCGGTACCGGTACTAGTTTTATTTTGTTGTATTTATCCGCGACACCTTAAAGGCCGGTCCATGAAATATAGTCAGGCATAAACCGGTCCGTTGTGCAAAAAAGGTTGGGGACCGCTGTTATAAACGACTTCCCTAAACCTGCTGGTCTGAAAGTCCAACAGTTCATCTAAACAAAAGACACTTAGACTAAAACTGACATAGCTACGTTTATCCTACCATAAAACAATAAAACAAGGTACGACCTCTCCCATGCTCCCAGGGTGTAGGTGTGGATTCCAGAACACTCTGGAATGCACACGAAGTCTTTGCAGACTCGTAAGGATCACACATCCTATCACTACACAATCGATTTTACACCTCTAAGCATATATGGTTAAATATTTCTAAGCATAAATGACAATCAACAATATAAACCTGACACATAGGTTGGTGAGAACTATGTGGGCTTTTTTCATCTCTGTAGTAACGTAACAAGCAAACTAGAGAGGAGGCTGGAATGTTACATTTCAGACACTTTGATAATTTGTCACACATCCAGCGTCAAAACCTCTGAATTGGTGGACAGAACCAAAGAGCGTGGATGTAATTGTCAGGTGCATTGCCTTGACAGTGTGAGCAGATGTAAAACTTATCTTGAACATCCGTTAACATGTATGTGGGGAATTATAATTTCCAAAACCAAAGGGAAAACCAAATATATGTAAAGCTGCAAATAAAAATTTCTAGTTAACTCTATCAAACGCTTTTTCTGCATCTAGAGACAATATTGTGGTTTCAATGTTTTTACTACATAAGTAGTCTATTAAATTAAGTAATCTACATGTATTTGTTGATAAGTGCCTACCTTTTATGAAACCAGTTTGGTCAGGATGAATTAAAAGGGGGGTTATTTTCTCTAATCTCTTTGAGAGAGCTTTGCAGATTATTTTGAGATCCACATTTATATGATATTGGACGATAGCTTGAGGGGAATATAGGGTCTTTGTCTGGTTTTAGCAGGAGACTAATATTGGCAGAATTCATATTTTATGGTAGTCTGCCATTTTCTTTGTTTTCCTGCAACATTCTGTGGAATGCTGGTGCCAGAATTGTCTGGAATTCTTTGTAGAATTCTGCTGGAAAGCCGTCTGGACCCGGAGCATTATTATTGAGCATACTTATCAGGGCTTCCTGGAGTTCACCTAGTGTCAGTGGCGAATCCAGTGCCATTGTGTCACGGCGGGGTGCGCCGTTAAGTTTAGTTTACAGGACCCAGAAGCAGACACTGAAAGGCGGAGGTGCTGGCTGAACAGAAGACGATCCTTTATTTGGATGTTGGCACATGAAAAAGCATGAAAACTAAGAACACTCAGAAAACTAAAGGACTAAGAAACTCAGTGAAAATACTATGACAAACTATGAACACTGAGTAAACTATGACAAAACACTATGGGGATGCAAACAGACGACCTGACAACAAAACATAGAAAACAGAGGACTTAAATACACACATGAGGTGATCAGGGGAAGTCGAGACACATGAGGAAACAGCTGACAAGGATGAACATAACGATGCACAGGAAATGTAAACTCAAACACAATGACATGAAAACTGGACTTTCAAAATAAACAGAAAAACATGACAAGACAGGCATGACAGCATCAACCAGAAACATGACACAATAAACAACAATGGGAACTTTAACACATGGGAACACCACTGACACACATGAACCTAATAACAAGGCAGGCCAAACAACATGGGCTTGACACATGAGACATGAAACACAAATGGCAGGTGAGACCAAAGCCCAGGGAAAAGGGGAAATGTGGGGATCAATAACAAAACTAAGGCTGAACCACTTGGGGGTTTTACAGGAGCTAGATGAGCTTAACCCAAACGATAAATGACAAAACATGAAGCCTCAAGTTCTAACTAATAATACAAAACAAGAACCTAACATTTCCCCATACTAATAAAAGAAATACTCAATATATCATGAACTGAAAATGCTGGGTCACAGACCCAGCCCATGACACATTGCTTGACTGTCTAGTAATTTTGGACAAATTGTCAAGAAACTGCTCAATTTCATTATTATATGGGGTTATTTGTGGTGAATATAAAATTTTATAAAAATCCCTAAAAATATTGTTTATTCTTTCAGGGTCACATATTGTGTTCCCAGATAAATCTTTAACAGCACATATAATTGTTAATTTATTTATTTATTTTAGCTGGTTAGCTAGAAATCAACCAGATTTGTTACCAGGTTCAAAATTTTGCAAACGAAGTCTTTGTATTAAGAATTTGGGGGTTTTATATTATTAATTTCATTTATTCTAGTTTTGTTTTACTTATTTAATCCAGTATTTCCTGATCTTGGTCGGACACGTAGGCTCCTTCTAAGGATTTGATGTTTTTTTTAAATTCCTGAATATTTTTGTTTTCTCTTTTCTTTTTATGTGATGAGAAAGAAATTATTTTACCTCTCATCACAGCCTTCTTGCTTCACAGAGAACAGACGCTGGTCATTACAGGCTAAATATAAAGTCCACTCTTTATTAAAATATTTAATGAACTCTTCATCTTTAAGCAGTGATGTATTAAATCTCCAGTTTTTATTTGGCAGAATGATCTTCTTATGTATTAGTATTAGAGATACAGGAGCATGATTGCTGACAGCTATGGGGTCAGTCTCAGTGTCTGAAATGTCACTCAGCAGTGAGCTGCTGATAGGAAATGATCCAGACGAGAGCAGGAGTGATGAACATGTGAGAAGAAAGAATATTCCTTACTGTTGGGGAGAAGGAAGCGCCATGCGTGGCAAAGTCCAAATGTGCTCACGTACTGTTTAACTACATCTGTGGACTGCCAGTTCCTGCTGTACTGAGCCTGTCCTTTTAATGATTAGAAATTTACCCTCTGGATCTATAACTGCATTGAGTACTATAAAATGAATATTTTTATGTATTACAATATAATATAATATAATATAATATAATATAATATATTGATGACAATCACACCAGAAGTATTTATGACCAGCGCACACAACTGGTCTTCACCAGATTATCTGCTAACCTTATTAGCTCACCTACCAAGTCTCACCATAACAAGCTCTCCTGGATTCTGGTTTGCAGCCACCAGTAACTTCTTTCCTCCCAAAAGTGCCAGCCTCTCCTGCCTCCCTGCATCGCACTCAGTACTCACCTGGACCTTTGCCTCACGCTTCCCCTCCAAACAATCTCCACCTGCAGGCACGTAAGGCGGCTCAGTGTTATAATTATCAGATTAACTTGCAACTGTCTTTTTGGCCCCTCTGATAGCTCTCTCCTCTGTTTCAGTGCCCTGGTCTGCCATAGTTCCCCCCGCCCTGCACCCAGCCGTCACAGTGATCTGTCATAGTTATTGTCTTAGTCTCTCCTGTCTCAGAGTTTGTGTTCCTCACCAAATATAGTCTGAGGTTTTAGTTTGCTTACCACTACGGACATTGTGAATAAAGATTCTTTCAAAAGACGCTTCTGCACAGTTTCACCCTTTAATTCACAAACAAAAATCAGAAACATGCCAAAGTCACCGTGTTCTGACAGTCTTTGCAGAACCACCACATACTGTGTGACTGTTTCTTCTTCCCACTGATTCATCTTGTGGAACTGGAAACTTCTGGCCATGACCAGTGGCTTGGGAGCAAAATGAGCTTGCAAAACATCCACAATATTTGCGCATCGATCTGGGCTTGTTCGGAGCTACCACATTACACAGCAGGCCATACGTTTTAGGTCCCATCACACTCAGCAGCACCGGCACTTGTTTCCCAGACTGAATGTCCACCCATCCATCCTAAGCAGCCCCGAGGGCCATAACAAGCTCTGGTTTCAGTATTTTAATGGGAGCCACATGGGAAAAATGCCTGATACAGTGAATTTTCTATTACAAAAACAACAGACAGTATAACAAAAGTTACTCTGTTAATAAAGTTAAAAAGGCATTTAGTCCTTTATTCAAAATTTCACAAAAAAGAAAAAAAAATAGATTTCTTATTTTTTCTCATTCTAATTTTTATTCGTCATCCTTTACTTTTAATAAAAAGTCAACAGTTGAAAGTCTTTTTTTTTCCATCTTTGATTTGTAGCAGGCCGGAGTTTTCTGTGTCTGCCTACTTCTAACAGGTTTGTGTCGAGGCTGGCTGTGATGCACACAAATGATTAAAGTAGGAAGAGCAAGGAAATGAATAACACTAAATCCAAGAATATCAATGAAACCACAAAAGCACAGTGGGTAGGGATGGTATTGATAAGAGTTTCACGATTCCGATTCCATTTTCGATTCTGTTTAACGATTCAATTCTTTATCGATTTTTTAAAAAAAAGGAGAACACTAAGGTCGATTAGCTTAGAACTTTGTTTTATATCTTCTCTTTGAACAAGATAGAAATTTAGGAGTAACATGGCCTTACAAACCCAACAGTGAGATCTTAAGAGATCCAGCCTATGGCTCTTCAATGGGTCACAGGGTCCCCAGGAAAAAAACTGTAAATGTAAAATAATAAAATAAATATTCTTCTGTAGCAATAACAAAGTATAACATAAATTATTCTGTTGCAATTACACAAGAATATCCAGTAATGTCCCTGCCTACAATTAAACGCATTCACTTACTGAAAATCATCTGCTGTGGCAAATGGGTGCAAGCCTTTGACCACAAACTGAGTCACTGCTCGGTGACATTCGTCTATCCTGCCTGAAAGGAGACGCTACGGTAGACTGCAGCGAGAACTGCCAGCATCTGAGCCAGACTCTGTCTCTCATCATGGTCACCTAAACGCACAGTAATGGCAGGTTTGTAATAAGGCAGATCGCGCTAACATAATCTGCACTGTTAGTTGATTATTTACCTGCCGCATTAACGGGAGAGGACGTGCAAACGTTACCGCTGCTGCTGGGTTGAGATTCACGAGTCCAGAATTAAAAACACGACATTCATTTAAGGTCATCGTGTGTTTTGTGAGTAAATGCTTTTGCATATTCGTAGTGTTTCCTGTCTTAAATGAAATATCTACTTTGCAAGTATTGCAAGTTGCCCTGTTGTCATCCGTTCTCGTAAAGTATAATCAAACTTTTGAGCGTTGAGCTTAGGCGTCGTGTTTCCTGTCAGGTAAATGACGCTCTGCAATGTGGTGACGTCATTCGGGGCGACTGGAATCGATAAGGGAATCGTTTGCAAAAATGGCAAACGATTCCAAGGAATTGAAACAGTGGGAACCGGTTCTCAACAAGAACCGGGTTTCGATACCCATCCCTAACAGTGGGTCACCGAGCCAGCACCATGACACTTTGGCCCCATGTGACAGCTGCTGGGCCCAGTATAGTAACGCATGGCTTAGCCTAGCATTTCATTTTCCTTGGGGTGGGCCAGTCTGTCACAGGGTTGCCACAGAGAGACAGAAAATCATTCCCACAAGTTTCAGTGTTATTCTGGTTAAGAGTTTGTTCTTAGGTGCCTGTTTCCTGTTTTACTTTGAAGGTCCGTGTCTCATGTTAGTGTGTCCAGTGTTACGCTGTGTTGTCATTATGTTACATTCGACTCAGCTGTGTCCTCATGTGTCGGCACTTCTCCTGATCACCTCCTCGCCTCCGTCTGCTCCTGGGTCCACCTCACTCACTCCCCTCGGTCTGCCCCGCCGACCGTGAAGTAATCGCCATTTGATCTAATCTCTCTGTGTGTTTGGACTTTGGGACAAAGCTGGAGTAGCTGGTGGGAACCCACACAGACACGGGGAGAAAATCCAGACTCCACACAGAAAGGTCACAGCTCACCAGTGGGTTCACATCCAGGTCCTTCGCAAAAATACTCACCGCTACACTCCGACGCATCTGGGAACAGATTTTTCTGAAAACATCACTTAACTGAAATTGATGGGACTCATTAAAATGAACATTTATATTTTCTACTAAAATGCTTTTACACAGTTGCTTTACACAATTTCTTTTGACACCAGATGCTGCTAGTGTATCTGTGTGTGGACACAGACCCTGAAACCAAACACATCACAATTAACTGACTGCCTCTGGGGCAACGGTCCATGTTTTGAGGCACCCTGTTGTCAGTGTTTATCTGCATGCAGCCTATATGTTTGCTTGATACTAAAGGTACTGAGGCTGCATAATTATGTACAGATACCCTTGTAGAGTTTATTTTAAAAAGCTAATACCAGAGTTAACAGTGGTCTGCATTATTTTCAAGTTAAAATGGTCTCAGCTCTCTCACACGAGAAAGTGTTCAGGACAAAACACCGGGCTCTGTTTTCTTCTGTTCAGTTACCAAAACATGCTCCCCGAGTCCTGCTGGTCACACTGACCTTTCCCTTTTCACAAAAAGGTTGTAAACTACACATATTTGCACCTTGACATAAATATTGTTGTCAGGTGATGTTGAATTTATTTGAATTAACAGAATTTGTTTGTTTGGCCTCAAACACACGAGAAGAGAAAACAATAAATAAACAAAGTTTATTTGCATAAGGCTGTGCTGTCTGTGGGGAACAGGCAAAACATACTCTTCTCTGGTTTGCAGCTGTAGTTTCTATTCACAGAGTCACATGGCTTCTTTTCACGCAGACCTACAGTGAAGTCAGAGAGCCTCGAGTGTGACTTACAAAGTGCTTCTCAGAAACACATAATAAACAAACAAACTAGGAAGAAACTGTAAAAGCAGTTTTCATATCAATTAAAATTGGCCATGCCAGATTTAAGTTAATGTCAAATTAAGAAGATGATATGTTTATTCCTTTCTTTACAATAGAATTACATTGTAACTGAAAAAATCCAAAACTTTGATAAAAAGGATCGAGGTAAGGTAAGACTGTCAAACACATAAAAAGTATAGTAATATTTACAAAAAAGACTGGCTGTGTATATTCTGTATACTCTGAATATTCAGAACAATCTAAAAGTATTTTG
Source organism: Neolamprologus brichardi (assembly GCF_056152115.1). Taxonomy (NCBI): domain Eukaryota; kingdom Metazoa; phylum Chordata; class Actinopteri; order Cichliformes; family Cichlidae; genus Neolamprologus; species Neolamprologus brichardi. The sequence goes on from NW_028270135.1 coordinate 401,703, forward strand.
CAGTGTAGATTCATTCAGACTGGAGTCATTTTTTTCACTTTTCTTGTTCTAACAGAAATAGCAGATTTTTCTAATATCTGTAAAACACCAACAATGATTGATTGATTATAAACAATCAAACCAACAGGAAATAAAAGCATAAATCAGAGTGTCACTGAAACTGAGTGACCTGGTTACATTGTTTATGTTTGTTAAAGGTGAAACTAGACTCAACTGACAGCTTACTTTAAATGAACAGATAAAGGGCTGTGGATATGATGCCCACCCATATGGAAAAGAAATAGTAAAAACATATATGATTTACTCATGAAAGTGGCCACTTTCTCATTACTTTCATATTTTTTTTAGTAAGTATCCAAAACAATGAAACATTAAGTTTCATTATATAATTTTTCAAGGGATCTTATATCTGTTTTCACTCTTGTATGCTTTTCATACAAGACAGATACAAACTTTATAAGATTTATATACATCTTTTCCATATGGGCAGTTTGTGCTTGCCTCAACCATTGATGACAATTTCTGTTTTATCTCCGTTTATTCTTCTTCTGTTGCTACTTTCTTGATATTGGTTCGACACTCTGTAAGACTGGGGAGCAGCTACCCCCCTCCGACGGACGGTGCTGTGGTTCGGGGTCTTTGACCCAGTTTTTGTGTTATCTCTACAGTGGTGTTTCTTGAGCTCTGTTTTCCCGACACACTTGTGTCTCTCAGTCTCATTTGTCTGGATTAGTGTCAGCTGTGTTCCCACCTGTGGTCTGTTCCCTCATTATCCGCTCTGTGTATATATTGTCTGTGGTTCCTGCTGCTCTCTGTTCTGTCCTCCCTCGCGATATGGTTTCTGTTTTGATGCAAAGGTTTGATTTGTTCACTTTGAATACTATGTGAGCAGAGAGCACAAACGTGTTGAAGGATTGGCTGTGTTAGTATCTCACGTGTACACTAATGTCTGCATTTTGATTTTGTTAATTAAGAACACAGTGATAGCAGAAGTGCTGCCACGTGTGTGGCCAGACAGAGAGGACCAATGTGTCTATTTGGTAGTTCAATGACAGGCTTCAGTTAGTTATGAGTGTGTGACACAGGACCGCGTAACACGCACACACACTGGCGTTACGTTTGGGCACCAGCCCTTTTATTAGTAGCAACGCAAACTGCGGTTTGTTAGCCTTCCAGCTCAGGATGCAGACACTCCTTTATATTGTAAGGCAGACCCTACAACAATAACACAGAGAAAACCCAACAATCATATGACCCCCTATGAGCAGCACTTTGGCGACAGTGGGAAGGAAAAACTCCCTTTTAACAGGAAGAAACCTCCAGCAGAACCAGGCTCAGGGAGGGGCGGGGCCATCTGCTGTGATTGGTTGGGGTGAGAGAAGGAAGACAGGATAAAGACATGCTGTGGAAGAGAGACAGAGGTTAATAACAGATATGATTCAATGCAGAGAGGTCTGTTAACACATAGTGAGTGAGAAAGGAAAAACGAGTCAATCCACCTGGCCGGGCACACCTGTTCCCACCACGCCCTGTGAGCTCACTGTGTCACCCTCCTCTGCAGCAGGCCAGAGACCACAACTCTGCCAAAAGTGGGAAAAGAAAATGTGTTCATGTTTGCAGTTTTGTCTTGTTATACAATATTTGAAATTTAAAAAATTAAACACTATTTTTTGCTTGTTTTGTATTCCTTGAACACAACAGTGGCCTTCACATGAGATGACAGTGCCAGCAGTGGCCACAGCCCATGGTTTAGACAGAGGAGGAGACACACAGAGATATCACTGCAACCTCTTTAAAACATGGAGAGAGGCTGAAACCACTCCTCTGATGAGTCTAGTGAAGGAAAGAGATTTGTTGGGTCTTCGGATGTTGCTGCGTTGCAACAGCGTTTTTGCAGATGTGTTCTCCCTCCTGCCCAGAGCATCATTTTGAAACATGAATGAATGACCGTGTGATCACAGGCCTACAAATGACCTGAGCATAAGAGCCAAATTGTTCACAAGGATTTGGCTGAGATGCTGAAAACTGGAGTAATAGAAGAGTTTCACAGTGTTGACGAGCTCCTGGTCCGGTTGTAACGACACTGGATTCTCCACTCCGATTGCATTGCACCAATTCATCACACTTACTTTCAGCTTGTTCAGAGCATCCGCCCCTTTATGTGCCTCATGGACCGCATGCTACTGCAACACAGCACCCATCATCCATAGTGACACCTGGGTGGAGCATGTGCACCAGCTGGCCATGGTCCTACAGTCTCTGAGGCGAGTGGAGCTTATTGTCAACTGGAAGAAGTGTGCGGTTAGCTGGAGGGGGAGGTACAGTATCTGGGGAACCACTTGGGAGGCAGGCAGGTGCGCCCTCGGATGGAGAAAATGGCTGCTGTCGCATCCTGCCCGTGTCCATAGACCAGCCGGGACTGATTGTGTGATCATGTACTCACATGTCAGTAGAAAGCTGGGCCCCAAGAGGAGAACTGCCACTGAAAGAACACTGTATATAAATGTCACCAACCCAACGGTGTCTACTCATTGGGTCCTTTGTGTCACACGCACAACATGGTGCTTGCAGGAGGATGACAGAATTAGCAGGTGGAGCACTGTTGAGTAAACCAGGCTGGGTAATCTGAGCTAACAAGGACTCGATCCTTGATCTGAACGCACAGGAAAACAACCCTCTCATTCATGATGAAAACCCAATGTACTGGCAGATACAAGAATACCCTGCCTGCCCCTCACCAAGGGCAACTCCAGACAGACTTTTAATTCATTTGAAAGCCTGATGCTTCGCCTCGTCCACCCCAGCTGTGAAACTCAGAAACCAGTCTTACTTGTTATCATCTATCGTCCACCTGGGCCTTACACAGAGTTTCTGTCTGATTTCTCAGACTTTATATCTGATTTAGTTCTGAGCTCAGATAAAATAATTATTGTGGGTGATTTTAACATCCATGTAGATGCTAAAAATGACAGCCTCAACATGGCATTTAATCTGTTATTAGACTCAATTGGTTTCTCTCAAAATGTAAAAGAACCCACCCACCACTTTAATCACACTCTAGATCTTGTTTTAACATATGGCATAGAAACTGAACATTTAACAGTGTTTCCTGAAAACCCTCTCCTGTCTGATCATTTCTTGATAACATTTACATTTACAATAATTGATTACGCAGCAGTGGAGAGTGGACTTTATCAAAGTAGATGTCTTTCTGAAAGCGCTGTAACTAAGTTTAAGAATATAATCCAGCCACTGTTATCATCGTCAATGCCCTGTACCAACACAGAGCAGAGCAGCT